>NW_025961829.1:0-49142 GCF_023159225.1 Perognathus longimembris pacificus | reverse complement strand
AAGCAGTAGCTTAATAAATTAAGTACTTCCTGGTATGGTTACTGTACTGGTAACTCCCCAAAAGAATCTGGATTGTGGTGAGGGAACAGAGAAAAAAGCTCATTTAGGACCTGCACTTACGAAGGGTAGGCAGCTGTTATCAGGGAGTAAACCTTCTGAGAATAAAAACAGCTGGAGCTTGTTAAGGTAATTACACAGGGGAAAGGATAATGTACTGGAACTCCTCAGAAGAATCTGATTTGTGGTGAGGGGAGAGAGATAAAAGCTCATTTAGGAACGACATGAACATGCTGCGTAGGTAGCTGTTTATCAGTAAATATCTCCACTGAGATTAAGAAAAGCAGTAGCTTAATAAATTAAGTACTTCCTGGTATGGTTACTGTACTGGTAACTCCCCAAAAGAATCTGGATTGTGGTGAGGGAACAGAGAAAAAAGCTCATTTAGGACCTGCACTTACGAAGGGCGTAGGCAGCTGTATATCAGGGAGTAAATATCTCTGAGAATAAAAACAGTAGCTTGTTAAGGTAATTACACAGGGAAAGGATAATGTACTGGGAACTCCTCAGAAGAATCTGATTTGTGGTGAGGGGAGAGAGATAAAAGCTCATTTAGGAACGACATGAACATGCTGCGTAGGTAGCTGTTTATCAGTAAATATCTCCACTGAGAATAAAAAAGCAGTAGCTTAATAAATTACACAGTACTTCCTGGTATGGTTACTGTACTGGTAACTCCCCAAAGAATCTGATTGTGGTGAGGGAACAGAGAAAAAAGCTCATTTAGGACCTGCACTTACGAAGTGGGTAGGCAGCTGTATATCAGGGAGTAAACTTCTGAGAATAAAAACAGCTGGAGCTTGTTAAGGTAATTACAGGGGAAAGGATAATACTACTGGGAACTCCTCAAAAGAATCTGATTTGTGGTGAGGGGAGAGAGATAAAAGCTCATTTAGGAACGACATGAACATGCTGCGTAGGTAGCTGTTTATCAGTAAATATCTCCACTGAGAATTAAGAAAAGCAGTAGCTTAATAAATTAAGTACTTCCTGGTATGGTTACTGTACTGGTAACTCCCAAAGAATCTGGATTGTGGTGAGGGAACAGAGAAAAAAGCTCATTTAGGACCTGCACTTACGAAGGGGGTAGGCAGCTGTATATCAGGGAGTAAACATTCTGAGAATAAAAACAGCTGGAGCTTGTTAAGGTAATTACAGGGGAAAGGATAATGTACTGGGAACTCCTCAAAGAATCTGATTTGTGGTGAGGGGAGAGAGATAAAAGCTCATTTAGGAACGACATGAACGTGCTGGTAGGTAGCTGTTTACAGTAAATATCTCCACTGAGAATTAAGAAAAGCAGTAGCTTAATAAATTAAGTATTCTGGTATGGTTACTGTACTGGTAACTCCCAAAAGAATCTGATTGTGGTGAGGGAACAGAGAAAAAGCTCATTTAGGACCTGCACTTACGAAGGGGGTAGGCAGCTGTATATCAGGGAGTAAACCTTCTGAGAATAAAAACAGCTGGAATTGTTAAGGTAATTACACAGGGGAAAGGATAATGTACTGGGAACTCCTCAGAAGAATCTGATTTGTGGTGAGGGGAGAGAGATAAAAGCTCATTTAGGAACGACATGAACATGCTGCGTAGGTAGCTGTTTATCAGTAAATATCCCACTGAGATAAGAAAAGCAGTAGCTTAATAAATCACGTACTTCCTGGTATGGTTACTGTACTGGTAACTCCCCAAAAGAATCTGATTGTGGTGAGGGAACAGAGAAAAAAGCTCATTTAGGACCTGCACTTACGAAGGGTAGCAGCTGTATATCAGGGAGTAAATCTTCTGAGAATAAAAACAGCTGGAGCTTGTTAAGGTAATTACACAGGGGAAAGGATAATGTACTGGGAACTCCCAGAAGAATCTGATTTGTGGTGAGGGGAGAGAGATAAAAGCTCATTTAGGAACGACATGAACATGCTGCGTAGGCAGCTGTTTATCAGTAAATATCTCCACTGAGAATTAAGAAAAGCAGTAGCTTAATAAATTACACAGTACTTCCTGGTATAATGTACTGGTAACTCCCAAAAGAATCTGATTGTGGTGAGGGGAGAACAGAGAAAAAGCTCATTTAGGACCTGCATTACGAAGTGGGTAGGTAGCTGTATATCAGGGAGTAAACTTCTGAGAATAAAAACAGCTGGAGCTTGTTAATAAATTACACAGGGGAAAGGTAATACTACTGGTAACTCCTCAGAAGAATCTGATTTGTGGTGAGGGAGAGAGATAAAAGCTCATTTAGGAACGACATGAACATGCTGCGTAGGTAGCTGTTTATCAGTAAATATCTCCACTGAGATTAAGAAAAGCAGTAGCTTAATAAATTAAGGACTTCCTGGTATGGTTACTGTACTGGTAACTCCCCAAAAGAATCTGGATTGTGGTGAGGGACAGAGAAAAAAGCTCATTTAGGAACCTGCACTTACGAAGGGGGTAGGCAGCTGTATTATCAGGGAGTAAACCTTCTGAGAATAAAAACAGCTGGAGCTTAATTAAATAAGTACACAGGGGAAAGGTTAATGTACTGGGAACTCCTCAGAAGAATCTGATTTGTGGTGAGGGGAGAGAGAAAAGCTCATTTAGGAACGACATGAACATGATCGTAGGTAGCTGTTTATCAGTAAATATCTCCACTGAGATAAACAGCAGTAGCTAAATAAATTAAGTACTTCCTGATGGTTACTGTACTGGTAACTCCCCAAAAGAATCTGGATTGTGGTGAGGGAACAGAAAAAAAGCTCATTTAGGAACCTGCACTTAGAAGGGGGTAGGCAGCTGTATATCAGTGGTATCCTTCTGAGAATTAAAACAGCTGGAGCTTGTTAAGGTAATTACACAGGGGAAAGTATATTGTACTGGGAACTCCTCAGAAGAATCTGATTTGTGGTGAGGGGAGAGAGATAAAAGCTCATTTAGGAACGACATAAATGTGCTGCATAGGTAGCTGTTTATCAGGAAATATCTCCACTGAGAATAAAAAAGCAGTAGCTTAATAAATAAGTACTTCTGGGGAAAGGTTACTGTACTGGTAACTCCCAAAAAATCTGGATTGTGGTGAGGGAACAGAGAAAAAGCTCATTTAGGACCTGCACTTACGAAGGGGGTAGGCAGCTGTATATCAGGGAGTATCCCACTGAGAATAAAAAAAGCTGGAGCTTGTTAAGGTAATTACACAGGGGAAAGGATAATGTACTGGGAACTCCTCAGAAGAATCTGATTTGTGGTGAGGGAGAGTGATAAAAAGCTCATTTAGGACGACATTAACATGCTATAGGTAGCTGTTTATCAGTAAATATCTCCACTGAAATTAAGAAAAGCAGTAGCTTAATAAATTAAGTACTTCCTGGTAAAGGTACTGTACTGGTAACTCCCCAAAAGAATCTGGATTGTGGTGAGGGAACAGAGAAAAAACTCATTTAGGACCTGCACTTACGAAGGGGGTAGGCAGCTGTATATAAGGAGTAAACCTCTGAGAATAAAAACAGCTGGAGCTTGTTAAGGTAATTACACAGGGGAAAGGATAATGTACTGGGAACTCCTCAGAAGAATCTGATTGTGGTGAGGGGAGAGAGATAAAAGCTCATTTAGGAACGACATGAAAGTGCTGCATAGGTAGCTGTTTATCAGGAAATATCTCAGCTGAGATTAAGAAAAGCAGTAGCTTAATAAATTAAGTACTTCCTGGTAAAGGTTACTGTACTGGTAACTCCCGAAAAGAATCTGGATTGTGGTGAGGGAACAGAGAAAAAAGCTCATTTAGGAACGACATGAACATGCTGCGTAGGTAGCTGTTTATCAGTAAATATCTCCACTGAGATTAAGAAAAGCAGTAGCTTAATAAATAAGGTACTTCCTGGGTATGGTTACTGTACTGGTAACTCCCCAAAAGAATCTGGATTGTGGTGAGGGACAGAGAAAAAAGCTCATTTAGGACCTGCACTTACGAAGGGGGTAGCAGCTGTATCAGGGAGTAAACCTTCTGAGAATAAAAAAAGCTGGAGCTTGTTAAGTAATTACACAGGGGAAAGGACAATGTACTGGGAACTCCTCAGAAGAATCTGATTTGTGGTGAGGGGAGAGAGATAAAAGCTCATTTAGGAACGACATGAACATGATGCGTAGGTAGCTGTTTATCAGTAAATATCTCCACTGAGATTAAGAACAGCAGTAGCTAAATAAATTAAGTACTTCCTGATGGTTACTGTACTGGTAACTCCCCAAAAGAATCTGGATTGTGGTGAGGGAACAGAAAAAAAGCTCATTTAGGAACCTGCACTTACGCAAGGGGGTAGGCAGCTGTATATCAGGGTATACCCTTCTGAGAATAAAAACAGCTGGAGCTTGTTAAGGTAATTACACAGGGGAAAGTATATTGTACTGGGAACTCCTCAGAAGAATCTGATTTGTGGTGAGGGGAGAGAGATAAAAGCTCATTTAGGAACGACATAAATGTGCTGCATAGGTAGCTGTTTATCAGGAAATATCCCACTGAGAATAAAAAAGCAGTAGCTTAATAAATTAAGTACTTCCTGGTTGGTTACTGTACTGGTAACTCCCCAAAAGAATCTGGATTGTGGTGAGGGAACAGAGAATAAAGCTCATTTAGGACCTGCACTTACGAAGGGGGTAGGCAGCTGTATATAAGGGAGTATCTCTGAGAATAAAAACAGCTGGAGCTTGTTAAGGTAATTACACAGGGGAAAGGATAATGTACTGGGAACTCCTCAGAAGAATCTGATTTGTGGTGAGGGAGAGAGATAAAAGCTCATTTAGGACGACATGAACATGCTCCATAGGTAGCTGTTTATCAGTAAATATCTCCACTGAGAATTAAGAAAAGCAGTAGCTTAATAAATTAAGTACTTCCTGGTATGGTTACTGTACTGGTAACTCCCCAAAAGAATCTGGATTGTGGTGAGGGAACAAGAAAAAAGCTCATTTAGGACCTGCACTTACAAGGGGGTAGGCAGCTGTATATCAAGGAGTAAACCTTCTGAGAATAAAAACAGCTGGAGCATGTTAAGGTAATTACACAGGGGAAAGGATAATGTACTGGGAACTCCTCAGAAGAATCTGATTGTGGTGAGGGGAGAGAGATAAAAGCTCATTTAGGAACGAATGAAAATGCTGCATAGGTAGCTGTTTATCAGTAAATATCTCAGCTGAGATTAAGAAAAGCAGTAGCTTAATAAATTAAGTACTTCCTGGTATGGTTACTGTACTGGTAACTCCCGAAAAGAATCTGATTGTGGTGAGGGAACAGAGAAAAAAGCTCATTTAGGACCTGCAATTACATGCTGGTAGGTAGCTGTATAGTAAATATCTCCACTGAGATTAAGAAAAGCAGTAGCTTAATTAAGTACTTCCAGGGGTTATAATGTACTGGTAACTCCCCAAAGAATCTGGATTGTGGTGAGGGAAGAGAGAAAGCTCATTTAGGAACGACATGAAGCTGCATAGGTAGCTGTATTATCAGTAAATATCTCCACTGAGAATAAAAAAGCAGTAGCTTAATAAATTAAGTATTCCTGGGGAAAGGATAATGTACTGGTAACTCCTCAGAAGAATCTGATTGTGGTGAGGGAGAGAGATAAAAGCTCATTTAGGAACCTGCATTACGAAGGGTAGGTAGCTGTTTATCAGTAAATATCTCCACTGAGATTAAGAAAAGCAGTGGAGCTTGTTAAGGTACTTACCATGGGAAAGATTACTGTACTGGTAACTCCCAAAAGAATCTGGATTTGTGGTGAGGGAAGAGAAAAAGCTCATTTAGGAACCTGACATGAAAGGCGTAGGTAGCTGTATATCAGTAAATATCTCCACTGAGAATAAAAACAGCTGTAGCTTAATAAATTAAGTACTTCCTGGTAAAGTTACTGTACTGGGAACTCCTCAGAAGAATCTGATTTGTGGTGAGGGAGAGAGATAAAAGCTCATTTAGGAACCTTCACTTACGCAGGGGGTAGCTGTTTATCAGTAAATATCCCACTGAGAATTAAGAAAAGCAGTGGAGCTTTAAGTAATTACACAGGGATGGTTACTGTACTGGTAACTCCCAAAGAATCTGATTGTGGTGAGGGCAGAGAGATAAAAGCTCATTTAGGACGCACTTACATGAAGGTAGGTAGCTGTATATCAGTAAATATCTCCACTGAGAATAAAAACAGCTAGCTTGTTAAGGTAATTACCAGGGGAAAGGTAATGTACTGGGAACTCCTCAAAAGAATCTGATTGTGGTGAGGGAAGAGATAAAAGCTCATTTAGGAACGACATTACATGGCGTAGGCAGCTGTTTATCAGTATCTCCTTCTGAGATTAAGAACAAGCAGTAGCTTAATTAAGTAATTCACTGGTATGGTTACTGTACTGGTAACTCCCCAAAAGAATCTGGATTGTGGTGAGGGAGAGAGAAAAAAGCTCATTTAGGACGACATGAACAGGGGGTAGGCAGCTGTTATCAGTAAATTCTGAGAATAAAAAAGCAGTAGGTTAATAATTAAGTAGGTAAAGGTAATGTACTGGGAACTCCTCAGAAGAATCTGATTTGTGGTGAGGGGAGAGAGATAAAAGCTCATTTAGGAACGTGCATTACGAAGGCTAGGCAGCTGTTATCAGTAAATTCTGAGATTAAGAAAAGCAGTAGCTTGTAAGGTAATTACACTGGTATGGTTACTGTACTGGTAACTCCCAGAAAGAATCTGGATTGTGGTGAGGGAACAGAGAAAAAGCTCATTTAGGACCTGACATGACGAAGGGGAGGTAGCTGTATATCAGTAAATATCTCCTGAGAATAAAAAAGCAGTAGCTTGTTAAGGTAATTACACAGGTATGGTTGTACTGGGAACTCCTCAGAAGAATCTGATTTGTGGTGAGGGAGACAGAGAAAAAGCTCATTTAGGACATGCACTTACAAGGTAGCAGCTGTTTATCAGTAAATATCTCCACTGAGATTAAGAAAAGCAGTAGCTTAATAATTACACACCGGTATGGATTACTGTACTGGTAACTCCTCCAAAAGAATCTGGATTGTGGTGAGGGAGAGAGAAAAAAGCTCATTTAGGAACCTGCACATGAAGGCGTAGGCAGCTGTATATCAGTAAATATCTCCACTGAGAATAAAAAAGCAGTAGCTTAATAAATTAAGGACTTCCGGAAAGGTTACTGTACTGGGAACTCCTCAGAAGAATCTGATTTGTGGTGAGGGAAGAGATAAAAGCTCATTTAGGAACGACATTACAAGGGTAGGTGCTGTTTATCAGTAAATATTCTGAGATTAAGAAAAGCAGTAGCTTAATAAATTACAGTAGGAAAGGTAATGTACTGGGAACTCCCAAAGAATCTGATTGTGGTGAGGGAGAGAGAAAAAGCTCATTTAGGAACTTCATGAACATGCTGCGTAGGTAGCTGTATATCAGTAAATATCTCCACTGAGAATAAAAAAGCAGTAGCTTAACTTAAGGTAATTACACAGGTATGGATAATGTACTGGGAACTCCCAAAAAATCTGATTTGTGGTGAGGGAACAGAGAAAAAGCTCATTTAGACTGCACTTACGAAGGGGGTAGCTGTTTATCAGAAAATCTCCACTGAGATTAAGAAACAGTAGCTTGTTAAGGTAATTACACAGGGGATGGTTACTGTACTGGTAACTCCCAGAAGAATCTGGATTGTGGTGAGGGAACAGAGATAAAAAGCTCATTTAGGAACGACATTACATGCTGCGTAGGTAGCTGTTTATCAGTATATATCTCCTGAGATTAAGAAAAGCAGTAGCTTAATAAATTACACTTCCTGGTATGGTTACTGTACTGGGAACTCCCCAAAAGAATCTGATTGTGGTGAGGGAAGAGAGAAAAAAGCTCATTTAGGACCTGCACTTACGAAGGGTAGGCAGCTGTTATCAGGGAGTATCCCACTGAGAATAAGAAACAGCTGGAGCTTGTTAAGGTAATTACACAGGGGAAAGGATATGTACTGGGAACTCCTCAGAAGAATCTGATTTGTGGTGAGGGGAGAGAGATAAAAGCTCATTTAGGAACGACATGAAGTGCTGCATAGGTAGCTGTTATCAGTAAATATCTCCTGAGATTAAGAAAAGCAGTAGCTTAATAAATTAACACTTCCTGGTATGGTTACTGTACTGGTAACTCCCCAAAAGAATCTGGATTGTGGTGAGGGAACAGAGAAAAAGCTCATTTAGGACCTGCACTTACGAAGGGGGTAGCAGCTGTATATCAGGGAAATATCCCTTCTGAGAATAAAAACAGCTAGCTTGTTAAGGTAATTACACAGGGAAAGGATAATGTACTGGGAACTCCTCAGAAGAATCTGATTTGTGGTGAGGGAGAGAGATAAAAGCTCATTTAGAACGACATGACATGCTGATAGGTAGCTGTTTATCAGTAAATATCTCCACTGAGATTAAGAAAAGCAGTAGCTTAATAATTACACTTCCTGGTATGGATACTGTACTGGAACTCCCCAAAAGAATCTGGATTGTGGTGAGGGAAGAGAAAAAAGCTCATTTAGGACCTGCACATGAACAAGGGGGTAGGCAGCTGTTATCAGTAGTATCCCTTCTGAGAATAAAAACAGCTGGAGCTTGTTAAGGTAATTACACAGGGGAAAGGTAATGTACTGGGAACTCCTCAGAAGAATCTGATTTGTGGTGAGGGAACAGAGATAAAAAGCTCATTTAGGAACGACATGACATGCTGCGTAGGTAGCTGTTTATCAGTAATATCCCTGAGATTAAGAAAAGCAGTAGCTTAATAAATTAAGTACTTCCTGGTATGGTTACTGTACTGGGAACTCCCAAAGAATCTGGATTGTGGTGAGGGAGAGAGAAAAAGCTCATTTAGGACCTGCACTTACATGGCGTAGGCAGCTGTATATCAGGGAGTATCTCCATTCTGAGAATAAGAAACAGCTGGAACTTGTTAAGGTAATTACACAGGGAAAGGATAATGTACTGGGAACTCCTCAAAAGAATCTGATTTGTGGTGAGGGGAGAGAGATAAAAGCTCATTTAGAACGACATGAACATGCTGGGGTAGGTAGCTGTTTATCAGTAAATATCTCCACTGAGATTAAGAAAAGCAGTAGCTTAATAAATTAAGTACTTCCTGGTATGTACTGTACTGGTAACTCCCCAAAGAATCTGGATTGTGGTGAGGAACAGAGAAAAAGCTCATTTAGGACCTGCACTTACGAAGGGGGTAGGCAGCTGTTTATCAGTAGTATCCCTTCTGAGAATAAAAACAGCTGGAGCTTGTTAAGGTAATTACACAGGGGAAAGGATAATGTACTGGGAACTCCTCAGAAGAATCTGATTTGGTGAGGGAGAGAGATAAAAGCTCATTTAGGAACGACATGAACATGCTGCGTAGGTAGCTGTTTATCAGTAAATATCTCCACTGAGATTAAGAAAAGCAGTAGCTTAATAAATTAAGTACTTCCTGGTATGGTTACTGTACTGGGAACTCCCAAAAGAATCTGGATTGTGGTGAGGGAAGAGAAAAAAGCTCATTTAGGAACCTGCACTTACGAAGGGGTAGGCAGCTGTATATCAGGGAGTATCCCTTCTGAGAATAAAAACAGCTGGAGCTTGTTAAGGTAATTACACAGGGGAAAGGATAATGTACTGGGAACTCCTCAGAAGAATCTGATTTGGTGAGGGAGAGAGATAAAAGCTCATTTAGGAACGACATGAACATGCTGCAAGGTAGCTGTTTATCAGTAAATATCTCCTGAGAATTAAGAAAAGCAGTAGCTTAATAAATTACGTACTTCCTGGTATGGATTACTGTACTGGTAACTCCCCAAAGAATCTGATTGTGGTGAGGGAACAGAGAAAAAAGCTCATTTAGGACCTGCACATACGAAGGGGGTAGGCAGCTGTAATCAGAGTAAACCTTCTGAGAATAAAAACAGCTGGAGCTTGTTAAGGTAATTACACAGGGGAAAGGATAATGTACTGGTAACTCCTCAGAAGAATCTGATTTGTGGTGAGGGAGAGAGATAAAAGCTCATTTAGGAACGACATGAACATGCTGGTAGGTAGCTGTTTATCAGTAAATACCCTTACTGAGATAAGAAAAGCAGTAGCTTAATAAATTAAGTACTTCCTGGTATGGTTAATGTACTGGGAACTCCCAAAAGAATCTGATTGTGGTGAGGGAACAGAGAAAAAAGCTCATTTAGGACCTGCACTTATGAAGGGGGTAGGCAGCTGTATATCAGGGAGTATCCCTTCTGAGAATAAAAACAGCTGGAGCTTGTTAAGGTAATTACACAGGGGAAAGGATAATGTACTGGGAACTCCTCAGAAGAATCTGATTGTGGTGAGGGAGAGAGATAAAAGCTCATTTAGGAACGACATGAACATGCTGCGTAGGTAGCTGTTTATCAGTAAATATCTCCACTGAGATTAAGAAAAGCAGTAGCTTAATAATTACACTTCCTGGTATGGTTACTGTACTGGTAACTCCCCAAAAGAATCTGATTGTGGTGAGGGAAGAGAAAAAGCTCATTTACGACATGCACTTACGAAGGGGGTAGCTGTTTATCAGTGAATATCTTCTGAGAATAAAAACAGCTAGCTTGTTAAGGTAATTACACAGGGGAAAGGATAATGTACTGGTAACTCCTCAGAAGAATCTGATTTGTGGTGAGGGAACAGAGATAAAAGCTCATTTAGGAACGACATGACATGCTGCGTAAGGTAGCTGTTTATCAGTAGTATATCTCCTGAGATTAAGAAAAGCAGTAGCTTAATAAATTAAGTACTTCCTGGTATGGTTAATGTACTGGGAACTCCCAAAAGAATCTGGATTGTGGTGAGGGAAGAGAGATAAAAGCTCATTTAGGAACCTGCACTTACGAAGGGGGTAGCAGCTGTATATCAGGGAGTATCCCTTCTGAGAATAAGAAAAGCAGTGGAGCTTGTTAAGGTAATTACACAGGGGAAAGGATACTGTACTGGGAACTCCTCAGAAGAATCTGATTTGTGGTGAGGGAGAGAGATAAAAGCTCATTTAGGAACGACATGAACATGCTGCATAGGTAGCTGTTTATCAGTAAATATCTCCATGAGATTAAGAAAAGCAGTAGCTTAATAAATTAACACTTCCTGGTATGGTTGTACTGGTAACTCCCCAAAAGAATCTGGATTGTGGTGAGGGAACAGAGAAAAAAGCTCATTTAGGACCTGCACTTACGAAGGGGGTAGCAGCTGTATATCAGGGAGTATCCCTTCTGAGAATAAAAACAGCAGTAGCTTGTTAAGGTAATTACACAGGGAAAGGATAATGTACTGGGAACTCCTCAGAAGAATCTGATTTGTGGTGAGGGAGAGAGATAAAAGCTCATTTAGAACGACATGAACATGCTGATAGGTAGCTGTTTATCAGTAAATATCTCCACTGAGATTAAGAAAAGCAGTACTTAATAAATTATGTACTTCCTGGTATGGTTACTGTACTGGTAACTCCCCAAAGAATCTGGATTGTGGTGAGGGAACAGAGAAAAAGCTCATTTAGACCTGCACTTAAGAAGGGGGTAGGCAGCTGTATATCAGGGAGTATCCCTTCTGAGAATAAAAACAGCTGGAGCTTGTTAAGGTAATTACACAGGGGAAAGGATAATGTACTGGGAACTCCTCAGAAGAATCTGATTTGTGGTGAGGGAGAGAGATAAAACTCATTTAGGAACGACATGACATGCTGCGTAGGTAGCTGTTTATCAGTAATATCCCACTGAGATTAAGAAAAGCAGTAGCTTAATAAATTAAGTACTTCCTGGTATGGTTACTGTACTGGGAACTCCCCAAAAGAATCTGGATTGTGGTGAGGGAAAGAGAAAAAGCTCATTTAGGACCTGCACTTATAAGGGCGTAGGCAGCTCTATATCAGGGAGTATCCATTCTGAGAATAAAACAGCTGGAACTTGTTAAGGTAATTACACAGGGGAAAGGATAATGTACTGGGAACTCCTAAGAAGAATCTGATTTGTGGTGAGGGGAGAGAGATAAAAGCTCATTGAACGACATGAACATGCTGCCTAGGTAGCTGTTTATCAGTGAATATCTCCACTGAGATTAAGAAAAGCAGTAGCTTAATAAATTAAGTACTTCCTGGTATGGTTACTGTACTGGTAACTCCCCAAAGAATCTGGATTGTGGTGAGGAACAGAGAAAAAAGCTCATTTAGGACCTTCACTTACGAAGGGGGTAGGCAGCTGTATATCAGGGAGTATCCCTTCTGAGAATAAAAACAGCTGGAGCTTGTTAAGGTAATTACACAGGGGAAAGGATAATGTACTGGGAACTCCTCAGAAGAATCTGATTTTGGTGAGGGGAGAGAGATAAAAGCTCATTTAGGAACGACATGAACATGCTGCATAGGTAGCTGTTTATCAGTAAATATCTCCACTGAGATTAAGAAAAGCAGTAGCTTAATAAATTAAGTACTTCCTGGTATGGTTACTGTACTGGTAACTCCCCAAAAGAATCTGGATTGTGGTGAGGGAACAAGAAAAAAGCTCATTTAGGACCTGCACTTACGAAGGGGTAGGCAGCTGTATATCAGGGAGTATCCCTTCTGAGAATAAAAACAGCTGGAGCTTGTTAAGGTAATTACACAGGGGAAAGGATAATGTACTGGGAACTCCTCAGAAGAATCTGATTTTGGTGAGGGAGAGAGATAAAAGCTCATTTAGGAACGACATGAACATGCTGCATAGGTAGCTGTTTATCAGTAAATATCTCCACTGAGATTAAGAAAAGCAGTAGCTTAATAAATTATGTACTTCCTGGTATGGTTACTGTACTGGTAACTCCCCAAAAGAATCTGGATTGTGGTGAGGGAACAGAGAAAAAGCTCATTTAGGACCTGCACATACGAAGGGGGTAGGCAGCTGTACATCAGGCAGTAAACCTTCTGAGAATAAAAACAGCTGGAGCTTGTTAAGGTAATTACACAGGGGAAAGGATAATGTACTGGGAACTCCTCAGAAGAATCTGATTTGTGGTGAGGGGAGAGAGATAAAAGCTCATTTAGGAACGACATGAACATGCTGCGTAGGTAGCTGTTTATCAGTAAATATCTGGACTGAGATTAAGAAAAGCAGTAGCTTAATAAATTAAGTACTTCCCGTTATGGTTACTGTACTGTAACTCCCCAAAAGAATCTGGATTGTGGTGAGGTATATCAGGGAGTAAAACTTCTGAGAATAAAAACAGCCGGAGCTTGTTAAGGTAATTACACAGGGGAAAGGATAATGTACTGGGAACTCCTCAGAAGAATCTGATTTGTGGTGAGGGAGAGAGATAAAAGCTCATTTAGGAACGACATGAACATGCTGCGTAGGTAGCTGTTTATCAGTAAATATCTCCACTGAGATTAAGAAAAGCAGTAGCTTAATAAATTAGTACTTCCTGGTATGGTTACTGTACTGGTAACTCCCCAAAAGAATCTGGATTGTGGTGAGGTATATCACTTACGGGAGTATATCAACTTCTGAGAATAAAAACAGCTGGAGCTTGTTAAGGTAATTACACAGGGGAAAGGATAATGTACTGGGAACTCCTCAGAAGAATCTGATTTGTGGTGAGGGGAGAGAGATAAAAGCTCATTTAGGAACGACATGAACATGCTGCGTAGGTAGCTGTTTATCAGTAAATATCTCCACTGAGATTAAGAAAAGCAGTAGCTTAATAAATTAAGTACTTCCTGGTATGGTTACTGTACTGGTAACTCCCCAAAAGAATCTGGATTGTGGTGAGGGAACAGAGAAAAAAGCTCATTTAGGACCTGCACTTACGAAGGGGGTAGGCAGCTGTATATCAGGGAGTAAACCTTCTGAGAATAAAAACAGCTGGAGCTTGTTAAGGTAATTACACAGGGGAAAGGATAATGTACTGGGAACTCCTCAGAAGAATCTGATTTGTGGTGAGGGGAGAGAGATAAAAGCTCATTTAGGAACGACATGAACATGCTGCGTAGGTAGCTGTTTATCAGTAAATATCTCCACTGAGATTAAGAAAAGCAGTAGCTTAATAAATTAAGTACTTCCTGGTATGGTTACTGTACTGGTAACTCCCCAAAAGAATCTGGATTGTGGTGAGGGAACAGAGAAAAAAGCTCATTTAGGACCTGCACTTACGAAGGGGGTAGGCAGCTGTATATCAGGGAGTAAACCTTCTGAGAATAAAAACAGCTGGAGCTTGTTAAGGTAATTACACAGGGGAAAGGATAATGTACTGGGAACTCCTCAGAAGAATCTGATTTGTGGTGAGGGGAGAGAGATAAAAGCTCATTTAGGAACGACATGAACATGCTGTGTAGGTAGCTGTTTATCAGTAAATATCTCCACTGAGATTAAGAAAAGCAGTAGCTTAATAAATTAAGTACTTCCTGGTATGGTTACTGTACTGGTAACTCCCCAAAAGAATCTGGATTGTGGTGAGGGAACAGAGAAAAAAGTCATTTAGGACCTGCACTTACGAAGGGGGTAGGTAGCTGTATATGAAGGAGTAAACCTTCTGAGAATAAAAACAGCTGGAGCTTTTTAAGGTAATTACACAGGGGAAAGGATAATGTACTGGGAACTCCTCAGAAGAATCTGATTGTGGTGAGGGGAGAGAGATAAAAGCTCATTAGGAACGACATGAACATGCTGCGTAGGTAGCTGTTTATCAGTAAATATCTCCACTGAGATTAAGAAAAGCAGTAGCTTAATAAATTAATTACTTCCTGGTATGGTTACTGTACTGGTAACTCCCCAAAAGAATCTGGATTGTGGTGAGGGAACAGAGAAAAAAGCTCATTTAGGACCTTCACTTACGAAGGGGTTAGGCAGCTGTATATCAGGGAGTAAACCTTCTGAGAATAAAAACAGCTGGAGCTTGTTAAGGTAATTACACAGGGGAAAGGATAATGTACTGGGAACTCCTCAGAATAATCTGATTTGTGGTGAGGGAGAGAGATAAAAGCTCATTTAGGAACGACATGAACATGCTGCGTAGGTAGCTGTTTATCAGTAAATATCTCCACTGAGATTAAGAAAAGCAGTAGCTTAATAAATTAAGTACTTCCTGGTATGGTTACTGTACTGGTAACTCCCCAAAAGAATCTGATTGTGGTGAGGGAACAGAGAAAAAAGCTCATTTAGGACCTGCACTTACGAAGGGGGTAGGTAGCTGTATATGAAGGAGTAAACCTTCTGAGAATAAAAACAGCTGGAGCTTTTTAAGGTAATTACACAGGGGAAAGGATAATGTACTGGGAACTCCTCAGAAGAATCTGATTTGTGGTGAGGGGAGAGAGATAAAAGCTCATTTAGGAACGACATGAACATGCTGCGTAGGTAGCTGTTTATCAGTAAATATCTCCACTGAGATTAAGAAAAGCAGTAGCTTAATAAATTAAGTACTTCCTGGTATGGTTACTGTACTGGTAACTCCCCAAAAGAATCTGGATTGTGGTGAGGGAACAGAGAAAAAAGCTCATTTAGGACCTGCACTTACGAAGGGGGTAGGCAGCTGTATATCAGGGAGTAAACCTTCTGAGAATAAAAACAGCTGGAGCTTGTTAAGGTAATTACACAGGGGAAAGGATAATGTACTGGGAACTCCTCAGAAGAATCTGATTTGTGGTGAGGGGAGAGAGATAAAAGCTCATTTAGGAACGACATGAACATGCTGCGTAGGTAGCTGTTTATCAGTAAATATCTCCACTGAGATTAAGAAAAGCAGTAGCTTAATAAATAATTACTTCCTGGTATGGTTACTGTACTGGTAACTCCCCAAAAGAATCTGGATTGTGGTGAGGGAACAGAGAAAAAAGCTCATTTAGGACCTCACTTACGAAGGGGTAGGCAGCTGTATATCAGGGAGTAAACCTTCTGAGAATAAAAACAGCTGGAGCTTGTTAAGGTAATTACACAGGGGAAAGGATAATGTACTGGGAACTCCTCAGAAGAATCTGATTTGTGGTGAGGGAGAGAGATAAAAGCTCATTTAGGAACGACATGAACATGCTGCGTAGGTAGCTGTTTATCAGTAAATATCTCCACTGAGATTAAGAAAAGCAGTAGCTTAATAAATTAAGTACTTCCTGGTATGGTTACTGTACTGGTAACTCCCCAAAAGAATCTGGATTGTGGTGAGGGAACAGAGAAAAAAGCTCATTTAGGACCTGCACTTACGAAGGGGGTAGGTAGCTGTATATCAAGGAGTAAACCTTCTGAGAATAAAAACAGCTGGAGCTTTTAAGGTAATTACACAGGGGAAAGGATAATGTACTGGGAACTCCTCAGAAGAATCTGATTTGTGGTGAGGGGAGAGAGATAAAAGCTCATTTAGGAACGACATGAACATGCTGCGTAGGTAGCTGTTTATCAGTAAATATCTCCACTGAGATTAAGAAAAGCAGTAGCTTAATAAATTAAGTACTTCCTGGTATGGTTACTGTACTGGTAACTCCCCAAAAGAATCTGGATTGTGGTGAGAACAGAGAAAAAGCTCATTTAGGACCTACACTTACGAAGGGGGTAGGCAGCTGTAATCAGGGAGTAAACCTTCTGAGAATAAAAACAGCTGGAGCTTGTTAAGGTAATTACACAGGGGAAAGGATAAGTACTGGGAACTCCTCAGAATAATCTGATTTGTGGTGAGGGGAGAGAGATAAAAGCTCATTTAGGAACGACATGAACATGCTGCGTAGGTAGCTGTTTATCAGTAAATATCTCCACTGAGATTAAGAAAAGCAGTAGCTTAATAAATTAGTACTTCCTGGTATGGTTACTGTACTGGTAACTCCCCAAAAGAATCTGGATTGTGGTGAGGTATATCAGGGAGTAAAACCTTCTGAGAATAAAAACAGCTGGTGCTTGTTAAGGTAATTACACAGGGGAAAGGATAATGTAATGGGAACTCCTCAGAAGAATCTGATTTGTGGTGAGGGGAGAGAGATAAAAGCTCATTTAGGAACGACATGAACATGCTGCGTAGGTAGCTGTTTATCAGTAAATATCTCCACTGAGATTAAGAAAAGCAGTAGCTTAATAAATTAAGTACTTCCTGGTATGGTTACTGTACTGGTAACTCCCCAAAAGAATCTGGATTGTGGTGAGGGAACAGAGAAAAAAGCTCATTTAGGACCTGCACTTACGAAGGGGGTAGGCAGCTGTATATCAGGGAGTAAACCTTCTGAGAATAAAAACAGCTGGAGCTTGTTAAGGTAATTACACAGGGGAAAGGATAATGTACTGGGAACTCCTCAGAAGAATCTGATTTGTGGTGAGGGGAGAGAGATAAAAGCTCATTTAGGAACGACATGAACATGCTGCGTAGGTAGCTGTTTATCAGTAAATATCTCCACTGAGATTAAGAAAAGCAGTAGCTTAATAAATTAAGTACTTCCTGGTATGGTTACTGTACTGGTAACTCCCCAAAAGAATCTGGATTGTGGTGAGGTATTTATCAGGGAGTAAAACCTTCTGAGAATAAAAACAGCTGGAGCTTGTTAAGGTAATTACACAGGGGAAAGGATAATGTACTGGGAACTCCTCAGAAGAATCTGATTTGTGGTGAGGGGAGAGAGATAAAAGCTCATTTAGGAACGACATGAACATGCTGCGTAGGTAGCTGTTTATCAGTAAATATCTCCACTGAGATTAAGAAAAGCAGTAGCTTAATAAATTAAGTACTTCCTGGTATGGTTACTGTACTGGTAACTCCCCAAAAGAATCTGGATTGTGGTGAGGGAACAGAGAAAAAAGCTCATTTAGGACCTGCACTTACGAAGGGGGTAGGCAGCTGTATATCAGGGAGTAAACCTTCTGAGAATAAAAACAGCTGGAGCTTGTTAAGGTAATTACACAGGGGAAAGGATAATGTACTGGGAACTCCTCAGAAGAATCTGATTTGTGGTGAGGGGAGAGAGATAAAAGCTCCTTTCGGAACGACATGAACATGCTGCGTAGGTAGCTGTTTATCAGTAAATATCTCCACTGAGATTAAGAAAAGCAGTAGCTTAATAAATTAAGTACTTCCTGGTATGGTTACTGTACTGGTAACTCCCCAAAAGAATCTAGATTGTGGTGAGGGAACAGAGAAAAAAGCTCATTTAGGACCTGCACTTACGAAGGGGGTAGGCAGCTGTATATCAGGGAGTAAACCTTCTGAGAATAAAAACAGCTGGAGCTTGTTAAGGTAATTACACAGGGGAAAGGATAATGTACTGGGAACTCCTCAGAAGAATCTGATTTGTGGTGAGGGGAGAGAGATAAAAGCTCATTTAGGAACGACATGAACATGCTGCGTAGGTAGCTGTTTATCAGTAAATATCTCCACTGAGATTAAGAAAAGCAGTAGCTTAATAAATTAAGTACTTCCTGGTATGGTTACTGTACTGGTAACTCCCCAAAAGAATCTGGATTGTGGTGAGGGAACAGAGAAAAAACTCATTTAGGACCTGCACTTACGAAGGGGGTAGGCAGCTGTATATCAGGGAGTAAACCTTCTGAGAATAAAAACAGCTGGAGCTTGTTAAGGTAATTACACAGGGGAAAGGATAATGTACTGGGAACTCCTCAGAAGAATCTGATTTGTGGTGAGGGGAGAGAGATAAAAGCTCATTTAGGAACGACATGAACATGCTGCGTAGGTAGCTGTTTATCAGTAAATATCTCCACTGAGATTAAGAAAAGCAGTAGCTTAATAAATTAAGTACTTCCTGGTATGGTTACTGTACTGGTAACTCCCCAAAAGAATCTGGATTGTGGTGAGGGAACAGAGAAAAATCTCATTTAGGACCTGCACTTACGAAGGGGGTAGGCAGCTGTGTATCAGGGAATAAACCTTCTGAGAATAAAAACAGCTGGAGCTTGTTAAGGTAATTACACAGGGGAAAGGATAATGTACTGGGAACTCCTCAGAAGAATCTGATTTGTGGTGAGGGGAGAGATATAAAAGCTCATTTAGGAACGACATGAACATGCTGCGTAGGTAGCTGTTTATCAGTAAATATCTCCACTGAGATTAAGAAAAGCAGTAGCTTAATAAATTAAGTACTTCCTGGTATGGTTACTGTACTGGTAACTCCCCAAAAGAATCTGGATTGTGGTGAAAGAACAGAGAAAAAGCTCATTTAGGACCTGCACTTACGAAGGGGGTAGGCAGCTGTATATCAGGGAGTAAACCTTCTGAGAATAAAAACAGCTGGAGCTTGTTAAGGTAATTACACAGGGGAAAGGATAATGTACTGGGAACTCCTCAGAAGAATCTGATTTGTGGTGAGGGGAGAGAGATAAAAGCTCATTTAGGAACGACATGAACATGCTGCGTAGGTAGCTGTTTATCAGTAAATATCTCCACTGAGATTAAGAAAATCAGTAGCTTAATAAATTTAGTACTTCCTGGTATGGTTACTATACTAGTAACTCCCCAAAAGAATCTGGATTGTGGTGAGGTATATCAGGGAGTAAAACTTCTGAGAATAAAAACAGCCGGAGCTTGTTAAGGTAATTACACAGGGGAAAGGATAATATACTGGGAACACCTCAGAAGAATCTGATTTGTGGTGAGGGGAGAGAGATAAAAGCTCATTTAGGAACGACATGAACATGCTGCGTAGGTAGCTGTTTATCAGTAAATATCTCCACTGAGATTAAGAAAAGCAGTAGCTTAATAAATTAAGTACTTCCTGGTATGGTTACTGTACTGGTAACTCCCCAAAAGAATCTGGATTGTGGTGAGGGAACAGAGAAAAAAGCTCATTTAGGACCTGCACTTACGAAGGGGGTAGGCAGCTGTATATCAGGGAGTAAACCTTCTGAGAATAAAAACAGCTGGTGCTTGTTAAGGTAATTACACAGGGGAAAGGATAATGTAATGGGAACTCCTCAGAAGAATCTGATTCGTGGTGAGGGGAGAGAGATAAAAGCTCCTTTCGGAACGACATGAACATGCTGCGTAGGTAGCTGTTTATCAGTAAATATCTCCACTGAGATTAAGAAAAGCAGTAGCTTAATAAATTAAGTACTTCCTGGTATGGTTACTGTACTGGTAACTCCCCAAAAATCTAGATTGTGGTGAGGGAACAGAGAAAAAAGCTCATTTAGGACCTACACTTACGAAGGGGGTAGGCAGCTGTATATCAGGGAGTAAACCTTCTGAGAATAAAAACAGCTGGAGCTTGTTAAGGTAATTACACAGGGGAAAGGATAATGTACTGGGAACTCCTCAGAAGAATCTGATTTGTGGTGAGGGGAGAGAGATAAAAGCTCATTTAGGAACGACATGAACATGCTGCGTAGGTAGCTGTTTATCAGTAAATATCTCCACTGAGATTAAGAAAAGCAGTAGCTTAATAAATTAAGTACTTCCTGGTATGGTTACTGTACTGGTAACTCCCCAAAAGAATCTGATTGTGGTGAGGGAACAGAGAAAAAAGCTCATTTAGGACCTGCACTTACGAAGGGGGTAGGCAGCTGTATATCAGGGAGTAAACCTTCTGAGAATAAAAACAGCTGGAGCTTGTTAAGGTAATTACACAGGGGAAAGGATAATGTACTGGGAACTCCTCAGAAGAATCTGATTTGTGGTGAGGGGAGAGAGATAAAAGCTCATTTAGGAACGACATGAACATGCTGCGTAGGTAGCTGTTTATCAGTAAATATCTCCACTGAGATTAAGAAAAGCAGTAGCTTAATAAATTAAGTACTTCCTGGTATGGTTACTGTACTGGTAACTCCCCAAAACAATCTGGATTGTGGTGAGGTATATTACGAAGGAGTAAAACTTCTGAGAATAAAAACAGCTGGAGCTTGTTAAGGTAATTACACAGGGGAAAGGATAATGTACTGGGAACTCCTCAGAAGAATCTGATTTGTGGTGAGGGGAGAGAGATAAAAGCTCATTTAGGAACGACATGAACATGCTGCGTAGGTAGCTGTTTATCAGTAAATATCTCCACTGAGATTAAGAAAAGCAGTAGCTTAATAAATTAAGTACTTCCTGGTATGGTTACTGTACTGGTAACTCCCCAAAAGAATCTGGATTGTGGTGAGGGAACAGAGAAAAACTCATTTAGGACCTGCACTTACGAAGGGGGTAGGCAGCTGTATATCAGGGAGTAAACCTTCTGAGAATAAAAAGAGGTGGAGCTTGTTAAGGTAATTACACAGGGGAAAGGATAATGTAACTGGGAACTCCTCAGAAGAATCTGATTTGTGGTGAGGGGAGAGAGATAAAAGCTCATTTAGGAACGACATGAACATGCTGCATAGGTAGCTGTTTATCAGTAAATATCTCCACTGAGATTAAGAAAAGCAGTAGCTCAATAAATTAAGTACTTCCTGGTATGGTTACTGTACTGGTAACTCCCCAAAAGAATCTGGATTGTGGTGAGGAAACAGAGAAAAAAGGTCATTTAGGACCTGCACTTACGAAGGGGTTAGGCAGCTATATATCAGGGAGGAAACCTTCTGAGAATAAAAACAGCTGGAGCTTGTTAAGGTAATTACACAGGGGAAAGGATAATGTACTGGGAACTCCTCAGAAGAATCTGATTTGTGGTGAGGGGAGAGAGATAAAAGCTCATTTAGGAACGACATGAACATGCTGCGTAGGTAGCTGTTTATCAGTAAATATCTCCACTGAGATTAAGAATAGCAGTAGCTTAATAAATTAAGTACTTCCTGGTATGGTTACTGTACTAGTAACTCCCCAAAGAATCTGGATTGTGGTGAGGGAACAGAGAAAACAGCTCATTTAGGACCTGCACTTACGAAGGGGTTAGGCAGCTATATATCCGGGAGTAAACCTTCTGAGAATAAAAACAGATGGAGCTTGTTAAGGTAATTACACAGGGGAAAGGATAATGTACTGGGAACTCCTCAGAAGAATCTGATTTGTGGTGAGGGGAGAGAGATAAAAGCTCATTTAGGAACGACATGAAAATGCTGCGTAGGTAGCTGTTTATCAGTAAATGTCTCCACTGAGATTAAGAAAAGCAGTAGCTTAATAAATTAAGTACTTCCTGGTATGGTTACTCTACTGGGACCTCCCCAAAAGAATCGGGATTGTGGTGAGGGAAGAGAGGAAAAAAGCTCATTTTGGACCTGCACTTACTAAGGGCGTAGGCAGGTCAATATCAGGGAGTGTCCATTATTAGAATAATAACAGCTGGAACTTGTTAAGGTAATTACACAGGGGAAAGGATAATGTACTGGGAACTCCTAAGAAGAATCTGATTTGTGGTGAGGGGAGAGAGATAAAAGCTCATTGAAACGACATGAACATGCTGCCTAGGTAGCTGTTTATCAGTGAATATCTCCACTGAGATTAAGAAAAGCAGTAGCTTAATAAATTAAGTACTTCCTGGTATTGTTACTGTACTGGTAACTCCCCAAAGAATCTGGATTGTGGTGAGAGAACAGAGAAAAAAGCTCATTTAGGACCTTCACTTACGAAGGGGGTAGGCAGCTGTATATCAGGGAGTATCCCTTCTGAGAATAAAAACAGCTGGAGCTTGTTAAGGTAATTACACAGGGGAAAGGATAATGTACTGGGAACTCCTCAGAAGAATCTGATTTTTGGTGAGGGGAGAGAGATAAAAGCTCATTTAGGAACGACATGAACATGCTGCATAGGTAGCTGTTTATCAGTAAATATCTCCACTGAGATTAAGAAAAGCAGTAGCTTAATAAATTAAGTACTTCCTGGTATGGTTACTGTACTGGTAACTCCCCAAAAGAATCTGGATTGTGGTGAGGGAACAAAGAAAAAAGCTGATTTAGGACCTGCACTTACGAAAGGGGTAGGCAGCTGTATATCAGGGAGTATCCCTTCTGAGAATAAAAACAGCTGGAGCTTGTTAAGGTAATTACACAGGGGAAAGGATAATGTACTGGGAACTCCTCAGAAGAATCTGATTTTGGTGAAGGGAGAGAGATAAAAGCTCATTTAGGAACGACATGAACATGCTGCATAGGTAGCTGTTTATCAGTAAATATCTCCACTGAGATTAAGAAAAGCAGTAGCTTAATAAATTATGTACTTCCTGGTATGGTTACTGTACTGGTAACTCCCCAAAAGAATCTGGATTGTGGTGAGGGAACAGAGAAAAAGCTCATTTAGGACCTGCACATACGAAGGGGGTAGGCAGCTGTACATCAGGCAGTAAACCTTCTGAGAATAAAAACAGCTGGAGCTTGTTAAGGTAATTACACAGGGGAAAGGATAATGTACTGGGAACTCCTCAGAAGAATCTGATTTGTGGTGAGGGGAGAGAGATAAAAGCTCATTTAGGAACGACATGAACATGCTGCGTAGGTAGCTGTTTATCAGTAAATATCTGGACTGAGATTAAGAAAAGCAGTAGCTTAATAAATTAAGTACTTCCCGTTATGGTTACTGTACTAGTAACTCCCCAAAAGAATCTGGATTGTGGTGAGGTATATCAGGGAGTAAAACTTCTGAGAATAAAAACAGCCGGAGCTTGTTAAGGTAATTACACAGGGGAAAGGATAATGTACTGGGAACTCCTCAGAAGAATCTGATTTGTGGTGAGGGGAGAGAGATAAAAGCTCATTTAGGAACGACATGAACATGCTGCGTAGGTAGCTGTTTATCAGTAAATATCTCCACTGAGATTAAGAAAATCAGTAGCTTAATAAATTTAGTACTTCCTGGTATGGTTACTATACTAGTAACTCCCCAAAAGAATCTGGATTGTGGTGAGGTATATCAGGGAGTAAAACTTCTGAGAATAAAAACAGCCGGAGCTTGTTAATTTAATTACACAGGGGAAAGGATAATATACTGGGAACACCTCAGAAGAATCTGATTTGTGGTGAGGGGAGAGAGATAAAAGCTCATTTAGGAACGACATGAACATGCTGCGTAGGTAGCTGTTTATCAGTAAATATCTCCACTGAGATTAAGAAAAGCAGTAGCTTAATAAATTAAGTACTTCCTGGAATGGTTACTGTACTGGTAACTCCCCAAAAGAATCTGGATTGTGGTGAGGGAACAGAGAAAAAAGCTCATTTAGGACCTGCACTTAAGAAGGGGGTAGGCAGCTGTATATCAGGGAGTAAACCTTCTGAGAATAGAAACAGCTGGAGCTTGTTAAGGTAATTACACAGGGGAAAGGATAATGTACTGGGAACTCCGCCGAAGAATCTGATTTGTGGTGAGGGGAGAGAGATAAAAGCTCATTTAGGAACGACATGAACATGCTGCGTAGGTAGCTGTTTATCAGTAAATATCTCCACTGAGATTAAGACAAGCAGTAGTTTAATAAATTAAGTACTTCCTGGTATGGTTACTGTACTGGTAACTCCCCAAAAAAATCTGGATTGTGGTGAGGGAACAGAGAAAAAAGCTCATTTAGGACCTGCACTTACGAAGGGGGTAGGCAGCTGTATATCAGGGAGTAAACCTTCTGAGAATAGAAACAGCTGGAGCTTGTTAAGGTAATTACACAGGGGAAAGGTTAATGTACTGGGAACTCCTCAGAAGAATCTGATTTGTGGTGAGGGGAGAGAGATAAAAGCTCATTTAGGAACGACATGAACATGCTGTGTAGGTCGCTGTTTTTCAGTAAATATCTCCACTGAGATTAAGAAAAGCAGTAGCTTAATGAATTAAGTACTTCCTGGTATGGTTACTGTACTGGTAACTCCCCAAAAGAATCTGGATTGTGGTGAGGGAACAGAGAAAAAAGTTCATTTAGGACCTGCACTTACGAAGGGGGTAGGTAGCTGTATATGAAGGAGTAAACCTTCTGAGAATAAAAACAGCTGGAGCTTTTTAAGGTAATTACACAGGGGAAAGGATAATGTACTGGGTACTCCTTAGAAGAATCTGAGTTGTGGTGAGGGGAGAGAGATAAAAGCTCACTTAGGAACGACATGAACATGCTGCGTAGGTAGCTGTTTATCAGTAAATATCTCCACTGAGATTAAGAAAAGCAGTAGCTTAATAAAATAATTACTTCCTGGTATGGTTACTGTACTGGTAACTCCCCAAAAGAATCTGGATTGTGCTGAGGGAACAGAGAAAAAAGCTCATTTAGGACCTTCACTTACGAAGGGGTTAGGCAGCTGTATATCAGGGAGTAAACCTTCTGAGAATAAAAACAGCTGGAGCTTGTTAAGGTAATTACACAGGGGAAAGGATAATGTACTGGGAACTCCTCAGAATAATCTGATTTGTGGTGAGGAGAGAGAGATAAAAGCTCCTTTCGGAACGACATGAACATGCTGCGTAGGTAGCTGTTTATCAGTAAATATCTCCACTGAGATGAAGAAAAGCAGTAGCTTAATAAATTAAGTACTTCCTGGTATGGTTACTGTACTGGTAACTCCCCAAAAGAATCTAGATTGTGGTGAGGGAACAGAGAAAAAAGCTCATTTAGGACCTGCACTTACGAAGGGGGTAGGTAGCTGTATATGAAGGAGTAAACCTTCTGAGAATAAAAACAGCTGGAGCTTTTTAAGGTAATTACACAGAGGAAAGGATAATGTACTGGGAACTCCTCAGAAGAATCTGATTTGTGGTGAGGGGAGAGAGATAAAAGCTCATTTAGGAACGACATGAACATGCTGCGTAGGTAGCTGTTTATCAATAAATATCTCTACTGAGATTAAGATTAGCAGTAGCTTAATAAATTAAGTACTTCCTCGTATGGTTACTGTACTGGTAACGCCCCAAAAGAATCTGGATTGTGGTGAAAGAACAGAGAAAAAGCTCATTTAGGACCTACACTTACGAAGGGGGTAGGCAGCTCTAAATCAGGGAGTAAACCTTCTGAGAATAAAAACAGCTGGAGCTTGTTAAGGTAATTACACAGTGGAAAAGATAAGGTACTGGGAACTCCTCAGAATAATCTGATTTGTGGTGAGGGGAGAGAGATAAAAGCTCATTTAGGAACGACATGAACATGCTGCGTAGGTAGCTGTTTATCAGTAAATATCTCCACTGAGATTAAGAAAATCAGTAGCTTAATAAATTTAGTACTTCCTGGTATGGTTACTATACTAGTAACTCCCCAAAAGAATCTGGATTGTGGTGAGGTATATCAGGGAGTAAAACTTCTGAGAATAAAAACAGCTGGTGCTTGTTAAGGTAATTACACAGGGGAAAGGATAATGTAATGGGAACTCCTCAGAAGAATCTGATTTGTGGTGACGGGAGAGAGATAAAAGCTCATTTAGGAACGACATGAACATGCTGCGTAGGTAGCTGTTTATCAGTAAATATCTCCACTGAGATTAAGAAAACCAGTAGCTTAATAAATTAAGTACTTCCTTGTATGGTTACTGTACTGGCAACTCCCCAAAAGAATCTGGATTGTGGTGAGGGAACAGAGAAAAAAGCTCATTTAGGACCTGCACTTACGAAGGGGGTAGGCAGCTGTATATCAGGGAGTAAACCTTCTGAGAATAAAAACAGCTGGAGCTTGTTAAGGTAATTACACAGGGGAAAGGATAAAGTACTGGGAACTCCTCAGAAGAATCTGATTTGTGGTGAGGGGAGAGAGATAAAAGCTCATTTAGGAACGACATGAACATGCTGCGTAGGTAGCTGTTTATCAGTAAATATCTCCACTGAGATTAAGAAAATCAGTAGCTTAATAAATTTAGTACTTCCTGGTATGGTTACTATACTAGTAACTCCCCAAAAGAATCTGGATTGTGGTGAGGTATATCAGGGAGTAAAACTTCTGAGAATAAAAACAGCCGGAGCTTGTTAAGGTAATTACACAGGGGAAAGGATAATATACTGGAAACACCTCAGAAGAATCTGATTTGTGGTGAGGGGGAGAGATAAAAGCTCATTTAGGAACGACATGAACATGCTGCGTAGGTAGCTGTTTATCAGTAAATATCTCCACTGAGATTAAGAAAAGCAGTAGCTTAATAAATAGTACTTCCTGGTATGGTTACTGTACTGGTAACTCCCCAAAAGAATCTGGATTATGGTGAGGGAACAGAGAAAAAAGCTTATTTAGGACCTGCACTTACGAAGGGGGTAGGCAGCTGTATATCAGGGAGTAAACCTTCTGAGAATAAAAACAGTTGGTGCTTGTTAAGGTAATTACACAGGGGAAAGGATAATGTAATGGGAACTCCTCAGAAGAATCTGATTCGTGGTGAGGGGAGAGAGATAAAAGCTCCTTTCGGAACGACATGAACATGCTGCGTAGGTAGCTGTTTATCAGTAAATATCTCCACTGAGATTAAGAAAAGCAGTAGCTTAATAAATTAAGTACTTCCTGGTAGGGTTACTGTACTGGTAACTCCCCAAAAGAATCTAGATTGTGGTGAGGGAACAGAGAAAAAAGCTCATTTAGGACCTGCACTTACGAAGGGGGTAGGCAGCTGTATATCAGGGAGTAAACCTTCTGAGAATAGAAACAGCTGGAGCTTGTTAAGGTAATTACACAGGGGAAAGGTTAATGTACTGGGAACTCCTCAGAAGAATCTGATTTGTGGTGAGGGGAGAGAGATAAAAGCTCATTTAGGAACGACATGAACATGCTGTGTAGGTCGCTGTTTTCAGTAAATATCTCCACTGAGATTAAGAAAAGCAGTAGCTTAATGAATTAAGTACTTCCTGGTATGGTTACTGTACTGGTAACTCCCCAAAAGAATCTGGATTGTGGTGAGGGAACAGAGAAAAAAGTTCATTTAGGACCTGCACTTACGAAGGGGGTAGGTAGCTGTATATGAAGGAGTAAACCTTCTGAGAATAAAAACAGCTGGAGCTTTTTAAGGTAATTACACAGGGGAAAGGATAATGTACTGGGTACTCCTTAGAAGAATCTGAGTTGTGGTGAGGGGAGAGAGATAAAAGCTCACTTAGGAACGACATGAACATGCTGCGTAGGTAGCTGTTTATCAGTAAATATCTCCACTGAGATTAAGAAAAGCAGTAGCTTAATAAAATAATTACTTCCTGGTATGGTTACTGTACTGGTAACTCCCCAAAAGAATCTGGATTGTGCTGAGGGAACAGAGAAAAAAGCTCATTTAGGACCTTCACTTACGAAGGGGTTAGGCAGCTGTATATCAGGGAGTAAACCTTCTGAGAATAAAAACAGCTGGAGCTTGTTAAGGTAATTACACAGGGGAAAGGATAATGTACTGGGAACTCCTCAGAATAATCTGATTTGTGGTGAGGAGAGAGAGATAAAAGCTCCTTTCGGAACGACATGAACATGCTGCGTAGGTAGCTGTTTATCAGTAAATATCTCCACTGAGATGAAGAAAAGCAGTAGCTTAATAAATTAAGTACTTCCTGGTATGGTTACTGTACTGGTAACTCCCCAAAAGAATCTAGATTGTGGTAAGGGAACAGAGAAAAAAGCTCATTTAGGACCTGCACTTACGAAGGGGGTAGGTAGCTGTATATGAAGGAGTAAACCTTCTGAGAATAAAAACAGCTGGAGCTTTTTAAGGTAATTACACAGAGGAAAGGATAATGTACTGGGAACTCCTCAGAAGAATCTGATTTGTGGTGAGGGGAGAGAGATAAAAGCTCATTTAGGAACGACATGAACATGCTGCGTAGGTAGCTGTTTATCAATAAATATCTCTACTGAGATTAAGATTAGCAGTAGCTTAATAAATTAAGTACTTCCTCGTATGGTTACTGTACTGGTAACGCCCCAAAAGAATCTGGATTGTGGTGAAAGAACAGAGAAAAAGCTCATTTAGGACCTACACTTACGAAGGGGGTAGGCAGCTCTAAATCAGGGAGTAAACCTTCTGAGAATAAAAACAGCTGGAGCTTGTTAAGGTAATTACACAGTGGAAAAGATAAGGTACTGGGAACTCCTCAGAATAATCTGATTTGTGGTGAGGGGAGAGAGATAAAAGCTCATTTAGGAACGACATGAACATGCTGCGTAGGTAGCTGTTTATCAGTAAATATCTCCACTGAGATTAAGAAAATCAGTAGCTTAATAAATTTAGTACTTCCTGGTATGGTTACTATACTAGTAACTCCCCAAAAGAATCTGGATTGTGGTGAGGTATATCAGGGAGTAAAACTTCTGAGAATAAAAACAGCTGGTGCTTGTTAAGGTAATTACACAGGGGAAAGGATAATGTAATGGGAACTCCTCAGAAGAATCTGATTTGTGGTGACGGGAGAGAGATAAAAGCTCATTTAGGAACGACATGAACATGCTGCGTAGGTAGCTGTTTATCAGTAAATATCTCCACTGAGATTAAGAAAACCAGTAGCTTAATAAATTAAGTACTTCCTTGTATGGTTACTGTACTGGCAACTCCCCAAAAGAATCTGGATTGTGGTGAGGGAACAGAGAAAAAAGCTCATTTAGGACCTGCACTTACGAAGGGGGTAGGCAGCTGTATATCAGGGAGTAAACCTTCTGAGAATAAAAACAGCTGGAGCTTGTTAAGGTAATTACACAGGGGAAAGGATAAAGTACTGGGAACTCCTCAGAAGAATCTGATTCGTGGTGAGGGGAGAGAGATAAAAGCTCATTTAGGAACGACATGAACATGCTGCGTAGGTAGCTGTTTATCAGTAAATATCTCCACTGAGATTAAGAAAATCAGTAGCTTAATAAATTTAGTACTTCCTGGTATGGTTACTATACTAGTAACTCCCCAAAAGAATCTGGATTGTGGTGAGGTATATCAGGGAGTAAAACTTCTGAGAATAAAAACAGCCGGAGCTTGTTAAGGTAATTACACAGGGGAAAGGATAATATACTGGAAACACCTCAGAAGAATCTGATTTGTGGTGAGGGGGGAGAGATAAAAGCTCATTTAGGAACGACATGAACATGCTGCGTAGGTAGCTGTTTATCAGTAAATATCTCCACTGAGATTAAGAAAAGCAGTAGCTTAATAAATAGTACTTCCTGGTATGGTTACTGTACTGGTAACTCCCCAAAAGAATCTGGATTATGGTGAGGGAACAGAGAAAAAAGCTTATTTAGGACCTGCACTTACGAAGGGGGTAGGCAGCTGTATATCAGGGAGTAAACCTTCTGAGAATAAAAACAGTGGTGCTTGTTAAGGTAATTACACAGGGGAAAGGATAATGTAATGGGAACTCCTCAGAAGAATCTGATTCGTGGTGAGGGGAGAGAGATAAAAGCTCCTTTCGGAACGACATGAACATGCTGCGTAGGTAGCTGTTTATCAGTAAATATCTCCACTGAGATTAAGAAAAGCAGTAGCTTAATAAATTAAGTACTTCCTGGTAGGGTTACTGTACTGGTAACTCCCCAAAAGAATCTAGATTGTGGTGAGGGAACAGAGAAAAAAGCTCATTTAGGACCTACACTTACGAAGGGGATAGGCAGCTGTATATCAGGGAGTAAACCTTCTGAGAATAAAAACAGCTGGAGCTTGTTAAGGTAATTACACAGGGGAAAGGATAATGTACTGGGAACTCCTCAGAAGAATCTGATTTGTGGTGAGGGGAGAGAGATAAAAGCTCCTTTAGGAACGACATAAACATGCTGCGTAGGTAGCTGTTTATCAGTAAATATCTCCACTGAGATTAAGAAAAGCAGTAGCTTAATAAATTAAGTACTTCCTGGTATGGTTACTGTACTGGTAACTCCCCAAACACTCTGGATTGTGGTGAGGGAACAGAGAAAAAACTCATTTAGGACCTGCACTTACGAAGGAGGTAGGCAGCTGTATATCAGGGAGTAAACCTTCTGACAATAAAAACAGCTGGAGCTTGTTAAGGTAATTACTCAGGGGAAAGGATAATGTACTGGGAACTCCTCAGAAGAATCTGATTTGTGGTGAGGGGAGAGAGATAACAGCTCCTTTAGGAACGACATGAACATGCTGCGTAGGTAGCTGTTTATCAGTAAATATCTCCACTGAGATTAAGAAAAGCAGTAGCTTAATAAATTAAGTACTTCCTGGTATGGTTACTGTACTGGTAACTCCCCAAACACTCTGGATTGTGGTGAGGGAACAGAGAAAAATCTCATTTAGGACCTGCACTTACGAAGGGGGTAGGCAGCTGTGTATCAGGGAATAAACCTTCTGAGAATAAAAACAGCTGGAGCTTGTTAAGGTAATTACACAGGGGAAAGGATAATGTACTGGGAACTCCTCAGAAGAATCTGATTTGTGGTGAGGGGAGAGATATAAAAGCTCCTTTAGGAACGACATGAACATGCTGCGTAGGTAGCTGTTTATCAGTAAATATCTCCACTGAGATTAAGAAAAGCAGTAGCTTTATAAATTAAGTACTTCCTGGTATGGTTACTGTACTGGTAACGCCCCAAAAGAATCTGGATTGTGGTGAAAGAACAGAGAAAAAGCTCATTTAAGACCTGCACTTACGAAGGGGGTAGGCAGCTGTATATCAGGGAGTAAACCTTCTGAGAATAAAAACAGCTGGATCTTGTTAAGGTAATTACACAGGGAAAAGGATAATGTACTGGGAACTCCTCAGAAGAATCTGATTTGTGGTGAGGGGAGAGAGGTAAAAGCTCCTTTCGGAACGACATGAACATGCTGCGTAGGTAGCTGTTTATCAGTAAATATCTCCACTGAGATTAAGAAAATCAGTAGCTTAATAAATTTAGTACTTCCTGGTATGGTGACTATACTAGTAACTCCCCAAAAGAATCTGGATTGTGGTGAGGTATATCAGGGAGTATATCAGGGACTTCTGAGAATAAAAACAGCCGGAGCTTGTTAAGGTAATTACACAGGGGAAAGGATAATATACTGGGAACACCTCAGAAGAATCTGATTTGTGGTGAGGGGAGAGAGATAAAAGCTCATTTAGGAACGACATGAACATGCTGCGTAGGTAGCTGTTTATCAGTAAATATCTCCACTGATTAAGAAAAGCAGTAGCTTAATAAATTAAGTACTTCCTGGTATGGTTACTGTACTCGTAACTCCCCAAAAGAATCTGGATTGTGGTGAGGGAACAGAGAAAAAAGCTCATTTAGGACCTGCACTTACGAAGGGGGTAGGCAGCTGTATATCAGGGAGTAAACCTTCTGAGAATAAAAACAGCTGGAGCTTGTTAAGGTAATTACACAGGGGAAAGGATAATGTACTGGGAACTCCTCAGAAGAATCTGATTTGTGGTGAGGGGAGAGAGATAAAAGCTCATTTAGGAACGACATGAACATGCTGCGTAGGTAGCTGTTTATCAGTAAATATCTCCACTGAGATTAAGAAAAGCAGTAGCTTAATAAATTAAGTACTTCCTGGTATGGTTACTGTACTGGTAACTCCCCAAAAGAATCTAGATTGTGGTGAGGGAACAGAGAAAAAAGCTCATTTAGGACCTGCACTTACGAAGGGGGTAGGCAGCTGTATATCAGGGAGTAAACCTTCTGAGAATAAAAACAGCTGGAGCTTGTTAAGGTAATTACACAGGGAAAGGATAATGTACTGGGAACTCCTCAGAAGAATCTGATTTGTGGTGAGGGGAGAGAGATAAAAGCTCATTTAGGAACGACATGAACATGCTGCGTAGGTAGCTGTTTATCAGTAAATATCTCCACTGAGATTAAGAAAAGCAGTAGCTTAATAAATTAAGTACTTCCTGGTATGGTTACTGTACTGGTAACTCCCCAAAAGAATCTGATTGTGGTGAGGGAACAGAGAAAAAAGCTCATTTAGGACCTGCACTTACGAAGGGGGTAGGCAGCTGTATATCAGGGAGTAAACCTTCTGAGAATAAAAACAGCTGGAGCTTGTTAAGGTAATTACACAGGGGAAAGGATAATGTACTGGGAACTCCTCAGAAGAATCTGATTTGTGGTGAGGGGAGAGAGATAAAAGCTCATTTAGGAACGACATGAACATGCTGCGTAGGTAGCTGTTTATCAGTAAATATCTCCACTGATTTTAAGAAAAGCAGTAGCTTAATAAATTAAGTACTTCCTGGTATGGTTACTGTACTGGTAACTCCCCAAAAGAATCTGGATTGTGGTGAGGGAACAGAGAAAAAAGCTATTTAGGACCTGCACTACGGGAGGCAGCTGTATATCAGGGACTTCTGAGAATAAAAACAGCTGGAGCTTGTTAAGGTAATTACACAGGGGAAAGGATAATGTACTGGGAACTCCTCAGAAGAATCTGATTTGTGGTGAGGGGAGAGAGATAAAAGCTCATTTAGGAACGACATGAACATGCGGCGTAGGTAGCTGTTTATCAGTAAATATCTCCACTGAGATTAAGAAAAGCAGTAGCTTAATAAATTAAGTACTTCCTGGTATGGTTACTGTACTGGTAACTCCCCAAAAGACTCTGGATTGTGGTGAGGGAACAGAGATAAAACTCATTTAGGACCTGCACTTACGAAGGGGGTAGGCAGCTGTATATCAGGGAGTAAACCTTCTGAGAATAAAAAGAGGTGGAGCTTGTTAAGGTAATTACACAGGGGAAAGGATAATGTAACGGGAAATCCTCGGAAGAATCTGATTTGTGGTGAGGGGAGAGAGATAAAAGCTCATTTAGGAACGACATGAACATGATGCATAGGTAGCTGTTTATCAGTAAATATCTCCACTGAGATTAAGAAAAGCAGTAGCTCAATAAATTAAGTACTTCGTGGTATGGTTACTGTACTGGTAACTCCCCAAAAGAATCTGGATTGTGGTGAGGAAACAGAGAAAAAAGGTCATTTAGGACCTGCACTTACGAAGGGGTTAGGCAGCTATATATCAGGGAGGAAACCTTCTGAGAATAAAAACAGCTGGAGCTTGTTAAGGTAATTACACAGGGGAAAGGATAATGTACTGGCAACTCCTCAGAAGAATCTGATTTGTGGTGAGGGGAGAGAGATAAAAGCTCATTTAGGAACGACATGAACATGCTTCGTAGGTAGCTGTTTATCAGTAAATGTCTCCACTGAGATTAAGAATAGCAGTAGCTTAATAAATTAAGTACTTCCTGGTATGGTTACTGTACTAGTAACTCCCCAAGAGAATCTGGATTGCGGTGAGGGAACAGAGAAAACAGCTCATTTAGGACCTGCACTTACGAAGGGGTTAGGCAGCTATATATCCGGGAGTAAACCTTCTGAGAATACAAACAGATGGAGCTTGTTAAGGTAATTACACAGGGGAAACGATAATGTACTGGCAACTCCTCAGAAGAATCTGATTTGTGGTGAGGGGAGAGAGATAAAAGCTCATTTAGGAACGACATGAAAATGCTGCGTAGGTAGCTGTTTATCAGTAATGTCTCCACTGAGATTAAGAAAAGCAGTAGCTTAATAAATTAAGTACTTCCTGGTATGGTTACTGTACTGGTAACTCCCCAAGAGCATCTGGATTTTGGTGAGGGAACAGAGAAAAAAGCTCATTTAGGACCTGCACTTATGAAGGGGTTAGGCAGCTATATATCAGGGCGTAAACCTTCTGAGAATACAAACAGATGGAGCTTGTTAAGATAATTACACAGTGGAAAGGATAATGTACTGGCAACTCCTCAGAAGAATCTGGTTTGTGGTGAGGGGAGAGAGATAAAAGCTCATTTAGGAACGACATGAACATGCTGCGTATGTAGCTGTTTATCAGTAAATATCTCCACTGAGATTAAGAAAGCAGTAGCTTAATAAATTAAGTACTTCCTGGTATGGTTACTGTACTGGTAACTCCCCAAGAGAATCTGGATTGTGGTGAGGGAACAGAGAAAAAAGGTCATTTAGGACAGGAACTTACGAAGGGGTTAGTCAGCTATATATCAGGGAGTAAACCTTCTGAGAATACAAACAGATGGAGCTTGTTAAGGTAATTACACAGTGGAAAGGATAATGTACTGGGAACTCCTCAGAAGAATCTGATTTGTGGTGAGGGGAGAGAGATAAAAGCTCATATAGGAACGACATGAACATGCTGCGTAGGTTGCTGTTTATCAGTAAATATCTCCACTGAGATTTAGAAAAGCAGTAGCTTAATAAATTAAGTACTTCCTGGTATGGTTACTGTACTGGTAACTCCCCAAAAGAATCTGGATTGTGGTGAGGGAACAGAGAAAAAAGCTCATTTAGGACCTGCACGTACGAACGGTTTAAGCAGCTGTATATCAGGTAGTAAACCTTCTGAGAATAAAAACAGCTGGAGCTTGTTAAGGTAATTACACAGGGGAAAGGATAATGTACTGGGAATTCCTCAGAAGAATCTGATTTGTGGTGAGGGGAGAGAGATAAAAGCTCATTTAGGAACGACATGAACATGCATTGTAGGTAGCTGTTTATCAGTAAATATCTCCACTGAGATTAAGAAAAGCAGTAGCTTAATAAATTAAGTACTTCCTGGTATGGTTACTGTACTGGTAACTCCCCAAAGAATTGGATTTTGGTGATTTAACAGAGAAAAAATCTCATTTAGGACCTGCACTTACGAAGGGGGTAGGCAGCTGTATATCAGGGAGTAAACCTTCTGAGAATAAAAACAGCTGGAGCTTGTTAAGGTAATTACACAGGGGAAAAGATAATGTACTGGGAACTCCTCAGAAGAATCTGATTTGTGGTGAGGGGAGAGAGATAAAAGCTCATTTAGTAACGACATGAACATGCTGCGTAGGTAGCTGTTTATCAGTAAATATCTCCACTGAGATTAAGAAAAGCAGTAGCTTAATAAATTAAGTACTTCCTAGTATGGTTACTGTACTGGTAACTCCCCAAAAGAATCTGGATTGTGGTGAGGGAACAGAGAAAAAAGCTCATTTAGGACCTGCACTTACGAAGGGGGTAGGCAGCTGTATATCAGGGAGGAAACCTTCTGAGAATAAAAACGGCTGGAGCTTGTTAAGGTAATTACACAGGTTAAAGGATAATGTACTGGGAACTCCTCAGAAGAATCTGATTTGTGGTGAGGTGAGAGAGATAAAAGCTCATTTAGGAACGACATGAACATGCTGCGTAGGTTGCTGTTTATCAGTAAATATCTCCACTGAGATTTAGAAAAGCAGTAGCTTAATAAATTAAGTACTTCCTGGTATGGTTACTGTACTGGTAACTCCCCAAAGAATCTGGATTGTGGTGAGGGAACAGAGAAAAAAGCTCATTTAGGACCTGCACGTACGAAGGGGGTAGGCAGCTGTATATCAGGTTGTAAAACTTCTGAGAATAAAAACAGCTGGAGCTTGTTAAGGTAATTACACAGGGGAAAGGATAATGTACTTGGAATTCCTCAGAATAATCTGATTTGTGGTGAGGGGAGAGAGATAAAAGCTCATTTAGGAACGACATGAACATGCTGCGTAGGTTGCTGTTTATCAGTAAATATCTCCACTGAGATTAAGAAAAGCAGTAGCTTAATAAATTAATTACTTCCTGGTATGGTTACTGTACTGGTAACTCCCCCAAAGAATCTGGATTGTGGTGAGGGAACAGAGATAAAACTCATTTAGGACCTGCACTTACTAAGTTTGCTAGGCAGCTATATATCAGGGAGGAAACCTTCTGAGAATAAAAACGGCTGGTGGTTGTAAAGGTAATTACACAGGGGAAAGGATAATGTACTGGGAAATCCTCAGAAGAGTCTGATTTCTGGTGAGGGGAGAGAGATAAAAGCTCACTTAGGAACGACATGAACATGCTGCATACGTAGCTGTTTATCAGTAAATATCTCCACTGAGATTAAGAAAAGCAGTAGCTTAATAAATTAAGTACTTGCTGGTATGGATACTGTACTGGTAACTCCCCAAAAGAATCTGCATTGTGGTGAGGGAACAGAGAAAAAAGCTCATTTAGGACCTGCACTTTCGAAGGGGGTAGGCAGCTGTATATCAGGGAGTAAACCTTCTGAGAATAAAAACAGCTGGAACTTGTTAAGGTAATTACACAGGGGAAAGGATAATGTACTCGGAACTCCTCAGAAGAATCTGATTTGTGGTGAGGTGAGAGAGATAAAAGCTCATTTAGGAACGACATGAACATGCTGCGTAGGTTGCTGTTTATCAGTAAATATCTCCACTGAGATTTAGAAAAGCAGTAGCTTAATAAATTAAGTACTTCCTGGTATGGTTACTGTACTGGTAACTCCCCAAAAGAATCTGGATTGTGGTGAGGGAACAGAGAAAAAAGCTCATTTAGGACCTGCACGTACGAACGGTTTAAGCAGCTGTATATCAGGTAGTAAACCTTCTGAGAATAAAAACAGCTGGAGCTTGTTAACGTAATTGCAGAGGGGAAAGGATAATGTACTGGGAACTCCTCAGAAGAATCTGATTTGTGGTGAGGGGAGAGAGATAAAAGCTCATTTAGGAACGACATGAACATGCTGCGTAGGTAGCAGTTTATCAGTAAATATCTCCACTGAGATTAAGAAAAGCAGTAGCTTAATAAATTAAGTACTTCCTGGTATGGTTACTGTACTGGTAACTCCCCAAACACTCTGGATTGTGGTGAGGGAACAGAGAAAAATCTCATTTAGGACCTGCACTTACGAAGGGGGTAGGCAGCTGTGTATCAGGGAATAAACCTTCTGAGAATAAAAACAGCTGGAGCTTGTTAAGGTAATTACACAGGGGAAAGGATAATGTACTGGGAACTCCTCAGAAGAATCTGATTTGTGGTGAGGGGAGAGATATAAAAGCTCCTTTAGGAACGACATGAACATGCTGCGTAGGTAGCTGTTTATCAGTAAATATCTCCACTGAGATTAAGAAAAGCAGTAGCTTTATAAATTAAGTACTTCCTGGTATGGTTACTGTACTGGTAACGCCCCAAAAGAATCTGGATTGTGGTGAAAGAACAGAGAAAAAGCTCATTTAAGACCTGCACTTACGAAGGGGGTAGGCAGCTGTATATCAGGGAGTAAACCTTCTGAGAATAAAAACAGCTGGATCTTGTTAAGGTAATTACACAGGGAAAAGGATAATGTACTGGGAACTCCTCAGAAGAATCTGATTTGTGGTGAGGGGAGAGAGGTAAAAGCTCCTTTCGGAACGACATGAACATGCTGCGTAGGTAGCTGTTTATCAGTAAATATCTCCACTGAGATTAAGAAAATCAGTAGCTTAATAAATTTAGTACTTCCTGGTATGGTGACTATACTAGTAACTCCCCAAAAGAATCTGGATTGTGGTGAGGTATATCAGGGAGTAAAACTTCTGAGAATAAAAACAGCCGGAGCTTGTTAAGGTAATTACACAGGGGAAAGGATAATATACTGGGAACACCTCAGAAGAATCTGATTTGTGGTGAGGGGAGAGAGATAAAAGCTCATTTAGGAACGACATGAACATGCTGCGTAGGTAGCTGTTTATCAGTAAATATCTCCACTTAGATTAAGAAAAGCAGTAGCTTAATAAATTAAGTACTTCCTGGTATGGTTACTGTACTCGTAACTCCCCAAAAGAATCTGGATTGTGGTGAGGGAACAGAGAAAAAAGCTCATTTAGGACCTGCACTTACGAAGGGGGTAGGCAGCTGTATATCAGGGAGTAAACCTTCTGAGAATAAAAACAGCTGGTGCTTGTTAAGGTAATTACACAGGGGAAAGGATAATGTAATGGGAACTCCTCAGAAGAATCTGATTCGTGGTGAGGGGAGAGAGATAAAAGCTCCTTTCGGAACGACATGAACATGCTGCGTAGGTAGCTGTTTATCAGTAAATATCTCCACTGAGATTAAGAAAAGCAGTAGCTTAATAAATTAAGTACTTCCTGGTATGGTTACTGTACTGGTAACTCCCCCAAATAATCTAGATTGTGGTGAGGGAACAGAGAAAAAAGCTCATTTAGGACCTACACTTACGAAGGGGGTAGGCAGCTGTATATCAGGGAGTAAACCTTCTGAGAATAAAAACAGCTGGAGCTTGTTAAGGTAATTACACAGCGGAAAGGATAATGTACTGGGGACTCCTCAGAAGAATCTGATTTGTGGTGAGGGGAGAGAGATAAAAGCTCATTTAGGAACGACATGAACATGCTGCGTAGGTAGCTGTTTATCAGTAAATATCTCCACTGAGAATAAGAAAAGCAGTAGCTTAATAAATTAAGTACTTCCTGGTATGGTTACTGTACTGGTAACTCCCCAGAAGAATCTAGATTGTGGTGAGGGAACAGAGAAAAAAAGCTCATTTAGGACCTGCACTTACGAAGGGGGTAGGCAGCTGTATATCAGGGAGTAAACCTTCTGAGAATAAAAACAGCTGGAGCTTGTTAAGGTAATAACACAGGGGAAAGGATAATGTACTGGGAACTCCTCAGAAGAATCTGATTTGTGGTGAGGGGAGAGAGATAAAAACTCATTTAGGAACGACATGAACATGCTGCGTAGGTAGCTGTTTATCAGTAAATATCTCCACTGATTTTAAGAAAAGCAGTAGCTTAATTAACTAAGTACTTCCCGTTATGGTTACTGTACTGGTAACTCCCCAAACAATCTGGATTGTGGTGAGGTATATTAGGGAGTAAAACTTCTGAGAATAAAAACAGCCGGAGCTTGTTAAGGTAATTACACAGGGGAAAGGATAATGTACTGGGAACTCCTCAGAAGAATCTGATTTGTGGTGAGGGGAGAGAGATAAAAGCTCATTTAGGAACGACATGAACATGCGGCGTAGGTAGCTGTTTATCAGTAAATATCTCCACTGAGATTAAGAAAAGCAGTAGCTTAATAAATTAAGTACTTCCTGGTATGGTTACTGTACTGGTAACTCCCCAAAAGACTCTGGATTGTGGTGAGGGAACAGAGATAAAACTCATTTAGGACCTGCACTTACGAAGGGGGTAGGCAGCTGTATATCAGGGAGTAAACCTTCTGAGAATAAAAAGAGGTGGAGCTTGTTAAGGTAATTACACAGGGGAAAGGATAATGTAACGGGAAATCCTCGGAAGAATCTGATTTGTGGTGAGGGGAGAGAGATAAAAGCTCATTTAGGAACGACATGAACATGATGCATAGGTAGCTGTTTATCAGTAAATATCTCCACTGAGATTAAGAAAAGCAGTAGCTCAATAAATTAAGTACTTCGTGGTATGGTTACTGTACTGGTAACTCCCCAAAAGAATCTGGATTGTGGTGAGGAAACAGAGAAAAAAGGTCATTTAGGACCTGCACTTACGAAGGGGTTAGGCAGCTATATATCAGGGAGGAAACCTTCTGAGAATAAAAACAGCTGGAGCTTGTTAAGGTAATTACACAGGGGAAAGGATAATGTACTGGCAACTCCTCAGAAGAATCTGATTTGTGGTGAGGGGAGAGAGATAAAAGCTCATTTAGGAACGACATGAACATGCTTCGTAGGTAGCTGTTTATCAGTAAATGTCTCCACTGAGATTAAGAATAGCAGTAGCTTAATAAATTTAAGTACTTCCTGGTATGGTTACTGTACTAGTAACTCCCCAAGAGAATCTGGATTGCGGTGAGGGAACAGAGAAAACAGCTCATTTAGGACCTGCACTTACGAAGGGGTTAGGCAGCTATATATCCGGGAGTAAACCTTCTGAGAATACAAACAGATGGAGCTTGTTAAGGTAATTACACAGGGGAAACGATAATGTACTGGCAACTCCTCAGAAGAATCTGATTTGTGGTGAGGGGAGAGAGATAAAAGCTCATTTAGGAACGACATGAAAATGCTGCGTAGGTAGCTGTTTATCAGTAAATGTCTCCACTGAGATTAAGAAAAGCAGTAGCTTAATAAATTAAGTACTTCCTGGTATGGTTACTGTACTGGTAACTCCCCAAGAGCATCTGGATTTTGGTGAGGGAACAGAGAAAAAAGCTCATTTAGGACCTGCACTTATGAAGGGGTTAGGCAGCTATATATCAGGGCGTAAACCTTCTGAGAATACAAACAGATGGAGCTTGTTAAGATAATTACACAGTGGAAAGGATAATGTACTGGCAACTCCTCAGAAGAATCTGGTTTGTGGTGAGGGGAGAGAGATAAAAGCTCATTTAGGAACGACATGAACATGCTGCGTAGGTAGCTGTTTATCAGTAAATATCTCCACTGAGATTAAGAAAAGCAGTAGCTTAATAAATTAAGTACTTCCTGGTATGGTTACTGTACTGGTAACTCCCCAAGAGAATCTGGATTGTGGTGAGGGAACAGAGAAAAAAGGTCATTTAGGACAGGAACTTACGAAGGGGTTAGTCAGCTATATATCAGGGAGTAAACCTTCTGAGAATACAAACAGATGGAGCTTGTTAAGGTAATTACACAGTGGAAAGGATAATGTACTGGGAACTCCTCAGAAGAATCTGATTTGTGGTGAGGGGAGAGAGATAAAAGCTCATATAGGAACGACATGAACATGCTGCGTAGGTTGCTGTTTATCAGTAAATATCTCCACTGAGATTTAGGAAAGCAGTAGCTTAATAAATTAAGTACTTCCTGGTATGGTTACTGTACTGGTAACTCCCCAAAAGAATCTGGATTGTGGTGAGGGAACAGAGAAAAAAGCTCATTTAGGACCTGCACGTACGAACGGTTTAAGCAGCTGTATATCAGGTAGTAAACCTTCTGAGAATAAAAACAGCTGGAGCTTGTTAAGGTAATTACACAGGGGAAAGGATAATGTACTGGGAATTCCTCAGAAGAATCTGATTTGTGGTGAGGGGAGAGAGATAAAAGCTCATTTAGGAACGACATGAACATGCATTGTAGGTAGCTGTTTATCAGTAAATATCTCCACTGAGATTAAGAAAAGCAGTAGCTTAATAAATTAAGTACTTCCTGGTATGGTTACTGTACTGGTAACTCCCCCAAAGAATTGGATTTTGGTGATTTAACAGAGAAAAAATCTCATTTAGGACCTGCACTTACGAAGGGGGTAGGCAGCTGTATATCAGGGAGTAAACCTTCTGAGAATAAAAACAGCTGGAGCTTGTTAAGGTAATTACACAGGGGAAAAGATAATGTACTGGGAACTCCTCAGAAGAATCTGATTTGTGGTGAGGGGAGAGAGATAAAAGCTCATTTAGTAACGACATGAACATGCTGCGTAGGTAGCTGTTTATCAGTAAATATCTCCACTGAGATTAAGAAAAGCAGTAGCTTAATAAATTAAGTACTTCCTAGTATGGTTACTGTACTGGTAACTCCCCAAAAGAATCTGGATTGTGGTGAGGGAACAGAGAAAAAAGCTCATTTAGGACCTGCACTTACGAAGGGGGTAGGCAGCTGTATATCAGGGAGGAAACCTTCTGAGAATAAAAACGGCTGGAGCTTGTTAAGGTAATTACACAGGTTAAAGGATAATGTACTGGGAACTCCTCAGAAGAATCTGATTTGTGGTGAGGTGAGAGAGATAAAAGCTCATTTAGGAACGACATGAACATGCTGCGTAGGTTGCTGTTTATCAGTAAATATCTCCACTGAGATTTAGAAAAGCAGTAGCTTAATAAATTAAGTACTTCCTGGTATGGTTACTGTACTGGTAACTCCCCAAAGAATCTGGATTGTGGTGAGGGAACAGAGAAAAAAGCTCATTTAGGACCTGCACGTACGAAGGGGGTAGGCAGCTGTATATCAGGTTGTAAAACTTCTGAGAATAAAAACAGCTGGAGCTTGTTAAGGTAATTACACAGGGGAAAGGATAATGTACTTGGAATTCCTCAGAATAATCTGATTTGTGGTGAGGGGAGAGAGATAAAAGCTCATTTAGGAACGACATGAACATGCTGCGTAGGTTGCTGTTTATCAGTAAATATCTCCACTGAGATTAAGAAAAGCAGTAGCTTAATAAATTAATTACTTCCTGGTATGGTTACTGTACTGGTAACTCCCCAAAGAATCTGGATTGTGGTGAGGGAACAGAGATAAAACTCATTTAGGACCTGCACTTACTAAGTTTGCTAGGCAGCTATATATCAGGGAGGAAACCTTCTGAGAATAAAAACGGCTGGAGGTTGTAAAGGTAATTACACAGGGGAAAGGATAATGTACTGGGAAATCCTCAGAAGAGTCTGATTTCTGGTGAGGGGAGAGAGATAAAACCTCACTTAGGAACGACATGAACATGCTGCATACGTAGCTGTTTATCAGTAAATATCTCCACTGAGATTAAGAAAAGCAGTAGCTTAATAAATTAAGTACTTGCTGGTATGGATACTGTACTGGTAACTCCCCAAAAGAATCTGCATTGTGGTGAGGGAACAGAGAAAAAAGCTCATTTAGGACCTGCACTTTCGAAGGGGGTAGGCAGCTGTATATCAGGGAGTAAACCTTCTGAGAATAAAAACAGCTGGAACTTGTTAAGGTAATTACACAGGGGAAAGGATAATGTACTCGGAACTCCTCAGAAGAATCTGATTTGTGGTGAGGTGAGAGAGATAAAAGCTCATTTAGGAACGACATGAACATGCTGCGTAGGTTGCTGTTTATCAGTAAATATCTCCACTGAGATTTAGAAAAGCAGTAGCTTAATAAATTAAGTACTTCCTGGTATGGTTACTGTACTGGTAACTCCCCAAAAGAATCTGGATTGTGGTGAGGGAACAGAGAAAAAAGCTCATTTAGGACCTGCACGTACGAACGGTTTAAGCAGCTGTATATCAGGTAGTAAACCTTCTGAGAATAAAAACAGCTGGAGCTTGTTAACGTAATTGCAGAGGGGAAAGGATAATGTACTGGGAACTCCTCAGAAGAATCTGATTTGTGGTGAGGGGAGAGAGATAAAAGCTCATTTAGGAACGACATGAACATGCTGCGTAGGTAGCAGTTTATCAGTAAATATCTCCACTGAGATTAAGAAAAGCAGTAGCTTAATAAATTAAGTACTTCCTGGTATGGTTACTGTACTGGTAACTCCACAAGAGAATCTGGATTGTGGTGAGGGAACAGAGAAAAAAGCTCATTTAGGACCTGCACTTACGAAGGGGTAGGCAGCTATATATCAGGGAGTAAACCTTCTGAGAATACAAACAGATGGAGCTTGTTAAGGTAATTACAAAGTGGAAAGGATAATGTACTGGGAACTCCTCAGAAGAATCTGATTTGTGGTGAGGGGAGAGAGATAAAAGCTCATTTAGGAACGACATGAACATGCTGCGTAGGTAGCTGTTTATCAGTAAATATCTCCACTGAGATTAAGAAAAGCAGTACCTTAATAAATTAAGTACTTCCTGGTATGGTTACTGTACTGGTAACTCCCCCAAAGAATCTGGTTTGTGGTGAGGGAACAGAGAAAAAATCTCATTTAGGACCTGCACTTACGAAGGGGGTAGGCAGCTGTATATCAGGGAGTAAACCTTCTGAGAATAAAAACAGCTGGAGCTTGTTAAGGTAATTACACAGGGGAAAGGATACTGTACCAGGAAATCCTCGGAAGAATCTGATTTGTGGTGAGGGGAGAGAGATAAAATCTCATTTAGAAACGACATGAACATGATGCATAGGTAGCTGTTTATCAGTAAATATGTCCACTGAGATTAAGAAAAGCAGTAGCTCAATAAATTAAGTACTTCCTGGTATGGTTACTGTACAGGTAACTCCCCAAAAGAATCTGGATTGTGGTGAGGGAACAGAGAAAAAAGGTCATTTACGACCTGCACTTACGAAGGGGTTAGGCAGCTATATATCAGGGAGGAAACCTTCTGAGAATAAAAACGGCTGGAGCTTGTAAAGGTAATTACACAGGGGAAAGGATAATGTACTGGGAACTCCTCAGAAGAATCTGATTTGTGGTGAGGGGAGAGAGATAAAAGCTCACTTAGGAACGACATGAACATGCTGCATACGTAGCTGTTTATCAGTAAATATCTCCACTGAGATTAAGAAAAGCTGTAGCTTAATAAATTAATTACTTCCTGGTATGGATACTGTACTGGTAACTCCCCAAAAGAATCTGGATTGTGGTGAGGGAACAGAGAAAAAAGCTCATTTAGGACCTGCACTTACGAAGGGGTTAGGCAGCTATATATCAGGGAGTAAACCTTCTGAGAATAAAAACGGCTGGAGCTTGTAAAGGTAATTACACAGGGGAAAAGATAATGTACTGGGAACTCCTCAGAAGAATCTGATTTGTGGTGAGGGGAGAGAGATAAAAGCTCACTTACGAACGACATGAACATGCTGCATAGGTAGCTGTTTATCAGTAAATATCTCCACTGAGATTAAGAAAAGCAGTAGCTTAATAAATTAATTACTTCCTGGTATGGATACTCCACTGGTAACTCCCCAAAAGAATCTGGATTGTGGTGAGGGAACAGAGATAAAACTCATTTAGGACCTGCACTTACTAAGTTTGCTAGGCAGCTATATATCAGGGAGGAAACCTTCTGAGAATAAAAACGGCTGGAGGTTGTAAAGGTAATTACACAGGGGAAAGGATAATGTACTGGGAAATCCTCAGAAGAGTCTGATTTCTGGTGAGGGGAGAGAGATAAAAGCTCACTTAGGAACGACATGAACATGCTGCATACGTAGCTGTTTATCAGTAAATATCTCCACTGAGATTAAGAAAAGCAGTAGCTTAATAAATTAAGTACTTGCTGGTATGGATACTGTACTGGTAACTCCCCAAAAGAATCTGCATTGTGGTGAGGGAACAGAGAAAAAAGCTCATTTAGGACCTGCACTTTCGAAGGGGGTAGGCAGCTGTATATCAGGGAGTAAACCTTCTGAGAATAAAAACAGCTGGAACTTGTTAAGGTAATTACACAGGGGAAAGGATAATGTACTCGGAACTCCTCAGAAGAATCTGATTTGTGGTGAGGTGAGAGAGATAAAAGCTCATTTAGGAACGACATGAACATGCTGCGTAGGTTGCTGTTTATCAGTAAATATCTCCACTGAGATTTAGAAAAGCAGTAGCTTAATAAATTAAGTACTTCCTGGTATGGTTACTGTACTGGTAACTCCCCAAAAGAATCTGGATTGTGGTGAGGGAACAGAGAAAAAAGCTCATTTAGGACCTGCACGTACGAACGGTTTAAGCAGCTGTATATCAGGTAGTAAACCTTCTGAGAATAAAAACAGCTGGAGCTTGTTAACGTAATTGCAGAGGGGAAAGGATAATGTACTGGGAACTCCTCAGAAGAATCTGATTTGTGGTGAGGGGAGAGAGATAAAAGCTCATTTAGGAACGACATGAACATGCTGCGTAGGTAGCAGTTTATCAGTAAATATCTCCACTGAGATTAAGAAAAGCAGTAGCTTAATAAATTAAGTACTTCCTGGTATGGTTACTGTACTGGTAACTCCACAAGAGAATCTGGATTGTGGTGAGGGAACAGAGAAAAAAGCTCATTTAGGACCTGCACTTACGAAGGGGTAGGCAGCTATATATCAGGGAGTAAACCTTCTGAGAATACAAACAGATGGAGCTTGTTAAGGTAATTACAAAGTGGAAAGGATAATGTACTGGGAACTCCTCAGAAGAATCTGATTTGTGGTGAGGGGAGAGAGATAAAAGCTCATTTAGGAACGACATGAACATGCTGCGTAGGTAGCTGTTTATCAGTAAATATCTCCACTGAGATTAAGAAAAGCAGTACCTTAATAAATTAAGTACTTCCTGGTATGGTTACTGTACTGGTAACTCCCCCAAAGAATCTGGTTTGTGGTGAGGGAACAGAGAAAAAATCTCATTTAGGACCTGCACTTACGAAGGGGGTAGGCAGCTGTATATCAGGGAGTAAACCTTCTGAGAATAAAAACAGCTGGAGCTTGTTAAGGTAATTACACAGGGGAAAGGATACTGTACCAGGAAATCCTCGGAAGAATCTGATTTGTGGTGAGGGGAGAGAGATAAAATCTCATTTAGAAACGACATGAACATGATGCATAGGTAGCTGTTTATCAGTAAATATGTCCACTGAGATTAAGAAAAGCAGTAGCTCAATAAATTAAGTACTTCCTGGTATGGTTACTGTACAGGTAACTCCCCAAAAGAATCTGGATTGTGGTGAGGGAACAGAGAAAAAAGGTCATTTACGACCTGCACTTACGAAGGGGTTAGGCAGCTATATATCAGGGAGGAAACCTTCTGAGAATAAAAACGGCTGGAGCTTGTAAAGGTAATTACACAGGGGAAAGGATAATGTACTGGGAACTCCTCAGAAGAATCTGATTTGTGGTGAGGGGAGAGAGATAAAAGCTCACTTAGGAACGACATGAACATGCTGCATACGTAGCTGTTTATCAGTAAATATCTCCACTGAGATTAAGAAAAGCAGTAGCTTAATAAATTAATTACTTCCTGGTATGGATACTGTACTGGTAACTCCCCAAAAGAATCTGGATTGTGGTGAGGGAACAGAGAAAAAAGCTCATTTAGGACCTGCACTTACGAAGGGGTTAGGCAGCTATATATCAGGGAGTAAACCTTCTGAGAATAAAAACGGCTGGAGCTTGTAAAGGTAATTACACAGGGGAAAAGATAATGTACTGGGAACTCCTCAGAAGAATCTGATTTGTGGTGAGGGGAGAGAGATAAAAGCTCACTTACGAACGACATGAACATGCTGCATAGGTAGCTGTTTATCAGTAAATATCTGAGATTAAGAAAAGCAGTAGCTTAATAAATTAATTACTTCCTGGTATGGATACTCCACTGGTAACTCCCCAAAAGAATCTGCATTGTGGTGAGGGAACAGAGAAAAAAGCTCATTTAGGAACTGCACTTACGAAGGGGGTAGGCAGCTGTATATCAGGGAGTAAACCTTCTGAGAATAAAAACAGCTGGAGCTTGTTAAGGAAATTACACACGGGAAAGTATAATGTACTGGGAACTCCTCAGAAGAATCTGATTTGTGGTGAGGGGAGAGAGATAAAAGCTCATTTAGGAACGACATGAACATGCTGCGTAGGTAGCTGTTTATCAGTAAATATCTCCACTGAGATTAAGAAAAGCATTAGCTTAATAAATTAAGTACTTCCTGGTATGGTTACTGTACTGGTAACTCCCCCAAAGAATCTGGATTGTGGTGATTGAACAGAGAAAAAAGCTCATTTAGGACCTGCACTTACGAAGGGGTTAGGCAGCTATATATCAGGGAGTAAACCTTCTGAGAATAAAAACGGCTGGAGCTTGTAAAGGTAATTACACAGGGGAAAGGATAATGTACTGGGAACTCCTCAGAAGAATCTGATTTGTGGTGAGGTGAGAGAGATAAAAGCTCACTTAGGAACTACATGAACATGCTGCATACGTAGCTGTTTATCAGTAAATATCTCCACTGAGATTAAGAAAAGCAGTAGCTTAATAAATTAATTACTTCCTGGTATGGATACTGTACTGGTAACTCCCCAAAAGAATCTGGATTGTGGTGAGGGAACAGAGAAAAAAACTCATTTAGGACCTGCACTTACGAAGGGGTTAGGCAGCTGTATATCAGGGAGTAAACCTTATGAGAATAAAAACGGCTGGAGCTTGTAAGGGTAATTACACAGGGCAAAGGATAATGTACTGGGAACTCCTCAGAAGAATCTTATTTGTGGTGAGGGGAGAGAGATAAAAGCTCACTTACGAACGACATGAACATGCTGCATAGGTAGCTGTTTATCAGTAAATATCTCCACTGAGATTAAGAAAAGCAGTAGCTTAATGAATTAATTACTTCCTGGTATGGATACTGTACTGGTAACTCCCCAAAAGAATCTGCATTGTGGTGATTGAACAGAGAAAAAATCTCATTTAGGACCTGCACTTACGAAGGGGGTAGGCAGCTGTATATCAGGGAGTAAACCTTCTGAGAATAAAAACAGCAGGAGCTTGTTAAGGTAATTACACAGGGGAAAGGATAATGTACTGGGAACTCCTCAGAAGAATCTGATTTGTGGTGAGGGGAGAGAGATAAAAGCTCATTTAGGAACGACATGAACATGCTGTGTAGGTAGCTGTTTATCAGTAAATATCTCCACTGAGATTAAGAAAAGCAGTAGCTTAATAAATTAAGTACTTCCTAGTATGGTTACTGTACTGGTAACTCCCCGAAAGAATCTGGATTGTGGTGAGGGAACAGAGAAAAAAGCTCATTTAGGACTTGCACTTACGAAGGGGGTAGGCAGCTGTATATCAGGGAGTAAACCTTCTGAGAATAAAAACAGCTGGAGCTTGTTAAGGTAATTACACAAGGAAAAGGATAATGTACTGGCAACTCCTCAGAAGAATCTGATTTGTGGTGAGGG
>NW_025961828.1:0-42249 GCF_023159225.1 Perognathus longimembris pacificus | reverse complement strand
TAAGGAAGCACCTTAATTTTCTGGAGAGAGAACAGCAAGCCAAACCCCAAATCAATAGACGGAAGCAAATAATTAAAATCAAATCAGAATTAAATCAATTAGAGACGAAAAAAACTATCAAAAGAATCAACAAAACAAAGAGTTGGTTCTTTGAAAAAATCAACAATATAGACAGACCCCTGGCAAACCTGACCAAAGAACGAAGGCAGCACACTCAAATAAACAAGATAAGAGATGAAACAGGTAGCATCACCACAGAAATGACCGAAATTCAGAAAATAATAAGGGACTATTTTGCAAACCTTTATGCCAACAAATTCGAGAACTTGGAAGAAATCGATGATTTCCTAGATAAAAATTGATACCCCCAAACTCAACTATGAAGACTTAAACCTTCTAAACAGACCCATATCCAGTATTGAAATAGAAACAGCAATAAATGATCTCCCATCCAAGAAAAGCCCAGGTCCAGACGGATTCACCGCAGAATTCTACAAGGCCTTCAAAACAGAACTCACTCCAATATTTCTCAAACTCTTCAATGAAATTGAAAGAGAACGTTCACTACCAGACTCATTTTATGAAGCCAGTATAACCCTCATCCCAAAACCAGACAGAGACTCATCACGGAAAGAGGACTACAGACCAATCTCCCTGATAAACATAGATGCAAAAATTCTCAACAAAATTCTGGCCAATCGACTTCAACAGGTCATCAAAAAAATCATACACCACGATCTAACTGGATTCATCCCAGGGATGCAAAGCTGGTTTAATATACGCAAGTCAATTAATGTAATCCACCACATCAACCGGAGCAAGGTAAAGAACCACATGGTTTTATCGCTGGATGCGGAAAAAAGCGTTCGATAAAATCCAGCACCTATTTATGCTAAAAGCCCTGGAAAAACTAGGATTCCAGGGAGCATTCCTGAATATAATCAAGGCTGTTTATGACAAACCAACAGCAAGCATAAATCTAAATGGTGAAAAACTAAAGCCATTCCCTTTAAAATCAGGAACAAGGCAGGGATGTCCACTCTCTCCCCTGCTCTTCAACATAGTACTAGAATTCCTAGCCAGAGCAATTAGGCAAGAAGAGAATATAAAGGGGATCCAAATAGGAAAAGATGAAGTTAAACTTTCTCTCTTCGCAGATGACATGATGCTATACCTAAAGAATCCCATAGACTCTACCCCCAAGCCACTAGAGCTGATCCAAAACTTTGGCAAAGTTGCAGGATATAAAATAAACCTTCAAAAATCAACGGCCTTTCTCGATGCTTACAAACCGAAGACCGAGGCTGAAATCAGGAAAGCAACTCCTTTTGCAATAGCCCCCAAAAACATAAAATACCTAGGAATAACCTTAACCAAAGAAGTGAAAGACCTCTTTGATGAGAACTTTAAAAGCTTGAAGAATGAAATTAAGTCAGAACGAAGGAAATGGAAAAACCTCCCATGCTCCTGGATTGGGAGGATTAATATAATCAAAATGGCAATATTGCCAAAGGCTATCTACAAATTCAATGCAATACCCATTAATATCCCAACACCATTCTTTAATGAAATAGAGGAAGCAATCCAGAAATTCATATGGAACAATAAAAGACCTAGAATAGCAAAAACACTCCTAAGCAGAAAGAACAGTGCTGGAGGAATTACAATACCCAACTTCAAGCTGTATTATAAAGCTATAGTAATAAAAACAGCTTGGTATTGGCACCGGAACAGGCCTGAAGACCAATGGAACAGAATTGAAGACCCAGAATTAAACCCACAGAACTATGCCTACTTAATCTTTGATAAAGGAGCTAAAACAATAGTATGGAAGAAAGATAGGCTCTTTAACAAGTGGTGCTGGCAAAACTGGCTCAACACATGCAACAAACTAAAACTAGATCCTTATATATCACCCTGCACCAAAATCAATTCCAAATGGATTAAAGACCTTGAAATCAAAACAGGCACCCTGAAAACACTAAAGGAAGGAGTAGTAGAAACACTTGGGCTCCTTGGCACAGGACAGAACTTCCTTAACAAAGACCCTGAAAGGCTACTAATCAAGGAAAGGTTGGACAAATGGGACTGCATCAAACTCCAGAGCTTCTGCACGGCAAAGGACATAGCTCTCAAGATAAACAGAAAGCCCACAGACTGGGAGAAGATCTTTACCGGACATTCAACAGACAAAGGCCTCATCTCTAAAATATATGCAGAACTAAAAAAATTACCTTCTTCCAAAACAAAACCGCAAAGAACCAATAGCCCCCTCATCAAGTGGGCTAAAGACTTACAAAGAAACTTCTCTGATGAGGAAATGAGAATGGCCAATAGACATATGAAAAAATGCTCTACATCACTGGCCATAAAGGAAATGCAAATCAAAACAACATTGAGATTCCATCTCACCCCAGTAAGAATGTCATATATCAAGAAAACTAATAATAACAATTGTTGGAGGGGATGTGGCCAAAAGGGAACCCTACTCCATTGTTGGTGGGAATGTAAACTGGTTCAGCCACTCTGGCAAGCAGTATGGAGATTCCTCAGAAGGCTCAATATAGAACTCCCCTATGACCCAGCACCCTCACTGTTGGGTATCTATCCAAAAGCCCACAAACAAAATCACAGTAATGCCACCAGCACAACAATGTTCATCGCAGCACAATTTGTCATAGCGAGAAGCTGGAACCAACCCAGATGCCCCTCCATAGATGAATGGATCAGGAAAATGTGGTACATTTACACAATGGAATTTTATGCCTCTATCAGAAAGAATGACATTGTTCCATTTGTAAGGAAATGGAAGGACTTGGAAAAAGTTATACTAAGTGAAGTGAGCCAGACCCAAAGAAACATGGACTCTATGGCTTCCCTTATTGGGAATAATTTGTACAGGTTTAGGCAAGCCATAGCAGAGTATCACAAGGCCCAATAGCTATACCCTTAGGAACACATAAGATGATGCTAAGTGAAATGAACTCCACGTTATAGAAAAAAGTGATATATCAGAGTTGTAACTACTTTCAACGTCCTATGTGTATGTGTAGTTTCTATTATTGATGATGTTCTTGTATCACCTTCCTATGGTTGTACCTACACTATCTCTGTAATCTTATCTGAGTATATTGGAAACCGTGTTTACTGGTATTGGAAGTAGGAAATTCAAAGGGAATACCAAATTTGAGAACAACAGGGTAAAAAAAGAGAAATAACTACAAAAGCAATACTTGCAAAACTGTTTGGTGTAAGTGAACTGAACACATGGGAGCGGAGGGAAAGGGGGGGAGGGAGGGGGGGAATGAGGGAAAAGGCAACAAACAGTACAAGAAATGTATCCAATGCCCAACGTATGATACTGTAACCTCTCTGTACATCAGTTTGATAATAAAAATTTGAGAAAAAATAAAAAAGCTCATTAAGGAACGACATGAACATGCTGCGTAGGTAGCTGTTTATCAGTAAATATCTCCACTGAGATTTAGAGAAGCAGTAGGTTAATAATTTAATTTCTTCCTTGTATGGTTACTGTACTGGTAACTCCCCAAAAGAATCTGGGTTGTGGTGAGGGAACAGAGAAAAAAGCTCATTTAGGACCTGCACTTAAGAAGGGGGTAGGCAGCTTTATATCAGGGAGTGTCCCTTCTCAGAATAAAAACAGCTGGAGCTTGTTAAGGTAATTACACAGGGGAAAGGATAATGTACTGGGAACTCGTCAGAAGAATCTGATTTGTGGTGAGGGGAGAGAGATAAAAGCTCATTTAGGAACTACCTGAACATGCTGCGTAGGTAGCTATTTATCAGTAAATATCTACACTGAGATTAAGAAAATCAGTAGCTTAATAAATTAAGTACTTCCTGGTATGGTTACTGTAGTGGTAACTCCCCAAAAGAATCTGGATTGTGGTGAGGGAACAGAGAAAAAAGCTCATTTAGGACCTGCACTTACGAAGGGGGTAGGCAGCTGTATATCATGGAGTATCCCTTCTGAGAATAAAAACAACTGGAACTTGTTAAAGTAATTACATAGGGGAAAGGATAATGTACTGGGAACTCCTCAGAAGAATCTGATTTGTGGTGAAGGGAGAGAGATAAAAGCTCATTTAGGAACGACATGAACATGCTGCATATGTAGCTGTTTATCAGTAAATAACTCCACTGAGATTAAGAAAAGCAGTAGCTTAATAAATTAAGTACTTCCTGGTATGGTTACTGTACTGGTAACTCCCCAAAAGAATCTGGATTGTGGTGAGGGAACAGAGAAAAAAGCTCATTTAGGACCTGCACTTACGAAGGGGTTAGGCAGCTGTATATCAGGGAGTAAACCTTCTGAGAATAAAAACAGCTGGATCTTGTTAAGGTAATTACACTGGGGAAAGGATAATGTACTGGGAACTCCTCAGAAGAATCTGATTTGTGGTGAGGGGAGAGAGATAAAAGCTCATTTAGGAACGACATGAACATGCTGCGTAGGTAGCTGTTTATCAGGAAATATCTCCACTGAGATTAAGAAAAGCAGTAGCTTAATAAATTAATTTCTTCATTGTATGGTTACTGTACTGGTAACTCCCCAAAAGAATCTGGATTGTGGTGAGGGAACAGAGAAAAAAGCTCATTTAGGAAATGCACTTACGAAGGGGGTAAGCAGCTGTATATCAGGGAGTATCCCTTCTGAGAAAAAAAACAACTGGAACTTGTTAAAGTAATTACACAGGGGAAAGGATAATGTACTGGGAACTCCTCAGAAGAATCTGATTTGTGGTGAGGGGAGGGAGATAAAAGCTCATTTAGGACCGACATGAACATGCTGCATATGTAGCTGTTTATCAGTAAATAACTCCACTGAGATTAAGAAAAGCAGTAGCTTAATAAATTAAGTACTTTCTGGTATGGTTACTGTACTGGTAACTCCCCAAAAGAATCTGGATTGTGGTGAGGGAACAGAGAAAAAAGCTCCTTTAGGACCTGCACTTAAGAAGGGGGTAGGCAGCTGTATATCAGGGAGTTTCCCTTCTCAGAATAAAAACAGCTGGAGCTTGTTAAGGTAATTACACAGGGGAAAGGATAATGTACTGGGAACCCCTCAGAAGAATCTGATTTGTGGTGAGGGGAGAGAGATAAAAGCTCATTTATTAACGACATGTACATGCCGCGTAGGTAGCTGTTTATCAGTAAATATCTCCACTGAGATTAAGAAGAGCAGTAGCTTAATAAATTAAGTACTTCCTGGTATGGTTACTGTACTGGTAACTCCCCAAAAGAATCTGGATTGTGTTGAGGGAACAGAGAAAAAAGCTCATTTTGGACCTGCACTTACGAAAGGGGTAGGCAGCTGTATATCAGGGAGTATCCCTTCTGAGAATAAAAACAGCTGGAGCTTGTTAAGGTAATTACACAGGGGAAAGGATAATGTATTGGGAACTCCTCAGAAGAATCTGATTTGTGGTGAGGGGAGAGAGATAAAAGCTCATTTAGGAAGGACATGAAAATGCTGCATAATTAGCTGTTTATCAGTAAAAATCTCCACTGAGATTAAGCAAAGCAGTAGTTTAATAAATTAAGTAATTCCTGGTATGGTTACTGTAGTGGTAACTCCCCAAAAGAATCTGGATTGTGGTGAGGGAACAGAGAAAAAAGCTCATTTAGGACCTGCACTTACGAAGGGGGTATGCAGCTGTATATCAGGGAGTATCCCTTCTGAGAATAAAAACAACTGGAACTTGTTAAAGTAATTACACAGGGGAAAGGATAATGTACTGGGAACTCCTCAGAAGAATCTGATTTGTGGTGAGGGGAGAGAGATAAAAGCTCATTTAGGAACGACATGAACATACTGCGTAGGTAGCTGTTTATCAGTAAATATCTCCACTGAGATTAAGAAAAGCAGTAGCTTAATAAATTAAGTATTCCTGGTATGGTTACTGTATTGGTAACTCCCTGAAAGAATCTGGATTGTGGTGAGGGAACAGAGAAAAAGCTCATTTAGGACCTGCACTTACGAAGGGGGTAGGCAGCTGTATATCAGGGAGTAAAACTTCTGAGAATAAAAACAGCTGGAGTTTGTTAAGGTAATTACACAGGGGAAACGATAATGTCCTGGAAACTCCTCAGAAGAATCTGATTGGTGGTGAGGGGAGAGAAATAAAAGCTCATTTAGGAACGACATGAAAATGCTGCATAGCTAGCTGTTTATCAGTAAAGATCTCCACTGAGATTAAGAAAAGCAGTAGCTTAATAAATTAAGTACTTCCTGGTATGGTTACTGTACTGGTAACTCCCCAAAAGAGTCTGGATTGTGGTGAGGCAACAGAGAAAAAAGCTCATTTAGGACCTGCACTTACGAAGGGGGTAGGCAGCTGTATATCAGGGAGTATCCCTTCTGAGAATAAAAACAGTTGGAGCTTGTTAAGGTAATTACACAGGGGAAAGGATAATGTACTGGGAACTCCTCAGAAGAATCTGATTTGTGGTGAGGGGAGAGAGATAAAAGCTTATTTAGGAACGACATGAAAATGCTGCATAGGTAGCTGTTTATCAGTAAATATCTCCACTGAGATTAAGAAAAGCAGTAGCTTAATAAATTAAGTACTTCCTGGTATGGTTACTGTACTGGTAACTCCCCAAAAGAATCTGGATTGTTGTGAGGGAACAGAGAAAAAAGCTCATTTAGGACCTGCACTTACGAAGTGGGTAGGCAGCTTTATATTAGGGAGTAAACCTTCTGATAATGAAAGCGGCTGGAGCTGGTTAAGGTAATTACACAGGGGAAAGGATAATGTAGTGGGAACTCCTCAGAAGAATCGGATTTTCGGTGAGGGGAGAGAGATAAAAGCTCATTTAGGACCGACATGAACATGCTGCGTAGGTAGCTGTTTATCAGTAAACATCTCCACTGAGATTAAGAAAAGCAGTAGCTTAATAAATTAAGTACTTCCTGGTATGGTTACTGTACTGGTAACTCCCCAAAAGAATCTGGATTGTGGTGAGGGAACAGAGAAAAAAGCTCATTTAGGACCTGCACTTACGAAGGGGGTAGGCAGCTGTATATCAGGGAGTAAACCTTCTGAGAATAAAAACAGCTGGAGCTTGTTAAGGTAATTACACAGGGGAAAGGATAATGTCCTGGGAACTCCTCAGAAGAATCTGATTGGTGGTGAGGGGAGAGAGATAAAAGCTCATTTAAGAACGACATGAACATGCTGCATAGGTAGCTGTTTATCAGTAAATATCTCCACTGAGATTAAGAAAAGCAGTAGCTTAATAAATTAAGTATTCCTGGAATGGATACTTTACTGGTAACTCCCCAAAAGAATCTGGATTGTGGTGAGGGAACAGAGAAAAAAGCTCATTTAGTACCTGAACTTACGAAGGGGGTAGGTAGCTGTATATCAAGGAGTAAACCTTCTAAGAATAAAAACAGCTGGAGTTTGTTAAGGTAATTACACAGGGGAAAGGATAATGTCCTGGGAACTCCTCAGAAGAATCTGATTTGTGGTGAGGGGAGAGAGATAAAAGCTCATTTAGGAACGACATGAACATGCTCCATAGGTAGCTGTTTATCAGTAAATATCTCCACTGAGATTAAGAAAAGCAGTAGCTTAATAAATTAAGTACTTCCTGGTATGGTTACTGTACTGGTAACTCCCCAAAAGAATCTGGATTGTGGTGAGGGAACAGAGAAGAAAGCTCATTTAGGACCTGCACTTAGGAAGGGGGTAGGCAGCTGTATATCACGAAGTAAACCTTCTGAGAATAAAAACAGCTGGTGGTTGTTAAGGTAATTACACAGGGGAAAGGATAATGTACTGGGAATTCCTCAGAAGAATCTGATTTGTGGTGAGGGGAGAGAGATACAAGCTCATTTAGGAACGACATGAAAATGCTGCATAGCTAACTGTTTAACAGTAAATATCTCCACTGAGATTAAGAAAAGCAGTAGCGTAATAAATTAAGTACTTCCTGGTATGGTTACTGTACTGGTAACTCCCCAAAAGAATCTGGATTGTGGTGAGGGGACAGAGAAAAAAGCTCTTTTAAGACCTGCACTTACGAAGGGGTAGGCAGGTGTATATCAGGGAGTATCCCTTCTGAGAATAAAAACAGCTGGAGCTTGTTAAGGTAATTACACAGGGGAAAGGATAATGTACTGGGAACTCCTCAGAAGAATGTGATTTTTGGTGAGGGGAGAGAGATAAAAGCTCATTTAGGAACGACATGAAAATGCTGCATAGGTAGATATTTATCAGTAAATATCTCCACTGACAATAAAAAAGCAGTAGCTTAATAAATTAAGTACTTCCTGGTATGGTTACTGTACTGGTAACTCCCCAAAAGAATCTGGATTTTGGTGAGGGATCAGAGAAAAAAGCTCATTTAGGACCTGCACTTACGAAGGGGGTAAAAAGCTGTATATCAGGGAGTAAACCTTCTGAGAATAAAAACAGCTGGAGCTTGTTAAGGTAATTACACAGGGGAAAGGATAATGTACTGGGACCTCCTCAGAAGAATCTTTTTTGTGGTGAGGGTAGAGAGATAAAAGCTCATTTAGGATCGACATGATCATACTGCGTAGGTAGCTGTTTATCAGTAAATATCTCCACTGAGATTAAGAAAAGCAGTAGCTTAATAAATTAAGTATTTCCTGGTATGGTTACTGTACTGGTAACTCCCCAAAAGCATCTGGATTGTGGTGAGGGAACAGAGAAAAAAGCTCAATTATGACCTGCAATTACGAAGGGGGTAGGCAGCTGTATATCAGGGACTATCCCTTCAGAGAATAAAAACAGCTAGAGCTTGTTAAGGTAATTTCACAGGGGAAAGGATAATGTACTGGGAACTCCTCAGCAGAATCTGATTTGTGGTGAGGGGAGAGAGATATTAGCTCATTTAGGAACGACATGAACATGCTGCATAGGTAGCTGTTTATCAGTAAATATCTCCACTGAGATTAAGAAAAGCAGTAGCTTAATAAATTAAGTACTTCCAGGTATGGTTTCTGTACTGGTAACTCACCCAAAGAATATGGATAGTGGTGAGGGAACAGAGAAAAAAGCTCATTTAGGACCTGCACTTTCGAAGCGGCTAGGCAGCTGTATATCAGGGAGTAAACCTTCTGAGAATAAAAACAGCTGGAGTTTGTTAAGGTAATTACACAGGGGAAACGATAATGTCCTGGAAACTCCTCAGAAGAATCTGATTGGTGGTGAGGGGAGAGAAATAAAAGCTCATTTAGGAACGAAATGAAAATGCTGCATAGCTAGCTGTTTATCAGTAAAGATCTCCACTGAGATTAAGAAAAGCAGTAGCTTAATAAATTAAGTACTTCCTGGTATGGTTACTGTACTGGTAACTCCCCAAAAGAGTCTGGATTGTGGTGAGGCAACAGAGAAAAAAGCTCATTTAGGACCTACACTTACGAAGGGGGTAGGCAGCTGTATATCAGGGAGTATCCCTTCTGAGAATAAAAACAGCTGGAGCTTGTTAAGGTAATTACACAGGGGAAAGGATAATGTACTGGGAACTCCTCAGAAGAATCTGATTTGTGGTGAGGGGAGAGAGATAAAAGCTTATTTAGGAACGACATGAAAATGCTGCATAGGTAGCTGTTTATCAGTAAATATCTCCACTGAGATTAAGAAAAGCAGTAGCTTAATAAATTAAGTACTTCCTGGTATGGTTACTGTACTGGTAAATAACCAAAAGAATCTGCATTGTGGTGAGGGAACAGAGAAAAAAGCTCATTTAGGACCTGCACTTACGAAGGGGGTAGGCAGCTGTATATCAGGGAGTATCCCTTCTGAGAATAAAAACAGCTGGAGCTTGTTAAGGTAAATACACAGGGGAAAGGACAATGTAGTGGGAACTCCTCAGAAGAATCGGATTTGCGGTGAGGGGAGAGAGATAAAAGCTCATTTAGGACCGACATGAACATGCTGCGTAGGTAGCTGTTTATCAGTAAACATCTCCACTGAGATTAAGAAAAGCAGTAGCTTAATAAATTAAGTACTTCCTGGTATGGTTACTGTACTGGTAACTCCCCAAAAGAATCTGGATTGTGGTGAGGGAACAGAGAAAAAAGCTCATTTAGGACCTGCACTTACGAAGGGGGTAGGCAGCTGTATATCAGGGAGTAAACCTTCTGAGAATAAAAACAGCTGGAGCTTGTTAAGGTAATTACACAGGGGAAAGGATAATGTCCTGGGAACTCCTCAGAAGAATCTGATTGGTGGTGAGGGGAGAGAGATAAAAGCTCATTTAAGAACGACATGAACATGCTGCATAGGTAGCTGTTTATCAGTAAATATCTCCACTGAGATTAAGAAAAGCAGTAGCTTAATAAATTAAGTACTTCCTGGTATGGTTACTGTACTGGTAACTCCCCAAAAGAATCTGGATTGTGGTGAGGGAACAGAGAAGAAAGCTCATTTAGGACCTGCACTTAGGAAGGGGGTAGGCAGCTGTATATCACGAAGTAAACCTGCTGAGAATAAAAACAGCTGGTGGTTGTTAAGGTAATTACACAGGGGAAAGGATAATGTACTGGGAATTCCTCAGAAGAATCTGATTTGTGGTGAGGGGAGAGAGATACAAGCTCATTTAGGAACGACATGAAAATGCTGCATAGCTAACTGTTTAACAGTAAATATCTCCACTGAGATTAAGAAAAGCAGTAGCGTAATAAATTAAGTACTTCCTGGTATGGTGACTGTACTGGTAACTCCCCAAAAGAATATGGATTGTGGTGAGGGGACAGAGAAAAAAGCTCTTTTAAGACCTGCACTTACGAAGGGGTAGGCAGGTGTATATCAGGGAGTATCCCTTCTGAGAATAAAAACAGCTGGAGCTTGTTAAGGTAATTACACAGGGGAAAGGATAATGTACTGGGAACTCCTCAGAAGAATCTGAGTTGTGGTGAGGGGAGAGAGATAAAAGCTCATTTAGGAACGACATGAAAATGCTGCATAGGTAGATGTTTATCAGTAAATATCTCCACTGACAATAAAAAAGCAGTAGCTTAATAAATTAAGTACTTCCTGGTATGGTTACTGTACTGGTAACTCCCCAAAAGAATCTGGATTTTGGTGAGGGATCAGAGAAAAAAGCTCATTTAGGACCTGCACTTACGAAGGGGGTAAAAAGCTGTATATCAGGGAGTAAACCTTCTGAGAATAAAAACAGCTGGAGCTTGTTAAGGTAATTACACAGGGGAAAGGATAATGTACTGGGACCTCCTCAGAAGAATCTTTTTTGTGGTGAGGGTAGAGAGATAAAAGCTCATTTAGGATCGACATGATCGTACTGCGTAGGTAGCTGTTTATCAATAAATATCTCCACTGAGATTAAGAAAAGCAGTAGCTTAATAAATTAAGTACTTCCTGGTATGGTTACTGTACTGGTAACTCCCCAAAAGAATCTGGATTGTGGTGAGGGAACAGAGAAAAAAGCTCAATTATGACCTGCAATTACGAAGGGGGTAGGCAGCTGTATATCAGGGAGTTTCCCTTCAGAGAATAAAAACAGCTGGAGCTTGTTATGGTAATTACACAGGGGAAAGGATAATGTACTGGGAACTCCTCAGCAGAATCTGATTTGTGGTGAGGGGAGAGAGATATAATCTCATTTAGGAACGACATGAATATGCTGCATAGGTAGCTGTTTATCAGTAAATATCTCCACTGAGATTAAGAAAAGCAGTAGCTTAATAAATTAAGTACTTCCTGGTATGGTTACTGTACTGGTAACTCCCCCAAAGAATCAGGATTGTGGTGAGGGAACAGAGAAAATAGCTCATTTAGGACCTGCACTTATGAAGGGGGTAGGCAGCTGTATATCAGGGAGTAAACCTTCTGAGAATAAAAACAGCTGGTGCTTGTTAAGGTAATTACACAGGGGAAAGGATAATGTACTGGGAACTCCTCAGAAGAATCTGATTTGTGGTGAGGGGAGAGAGATAAAAGCTCATTTAGGAACGACATGAACATGCTGGGTAGGTAGCTGTTTATCAGTAAATATCTCCACTGAGATAAGAAAAGCAGTAGCTTAATAAATTAAGTACTTCCTGGTATGGTTACTGTACTGGTAACTCCCCAAAAGAATCTGGATTGTGGTGAGGGAACAGAGAAAAAGCTCATTTAGGCCCTGCACTTACGAAGGGCGTAGGCAGCTGTATATCAGGGAGTAAACCTTTTCAGAATAAAAACAGCTGGAGCTTGTTAAGGTAATTACACAGGGGAAAGGATAATGTACTGGGAACTCCTCAGAAAAATCTGATTTTTGGTGAGGGGAGAGAGATAAAAGCTCATTTAGGAACGACATGAAAATGGTGCATAGGTAGCTGTTTATCAGTAAATATCTCCACTGAGATTAAGAAAAGCAGTAGCTTAATAAATTAAGTACTTCCTGGTATGGTTACTGTACTGGTAACTCCCCAAAAGTATCTGGATTGTGGTGAGGGAATAGAGAAAAAAGCTCATTTAGGACCTGCACTTACAAAGTGAGTAGGCAGCTGTATATCAGGGAGTAAACCTTCTGAGAATAAAAACAGCAGGAGTTTGTTAAGGTAATTACACAGGGGAAAGGATAATGTACTGGGACCTCCTCAGAAGAATCTGATTTGTGGTGAGGGGAGAGAGATAAAAGCTCATTTAGGAACGATATGAAAATGCTGCATAGGTAGCTGTTTATCAGTAAATATCTACACTGAGATTAAGAAAAGCAGTAGCTCAATAAATTAAGTACTTCCTGGTATGGTTACTGTACTGGTAACTCCCCAAATGAATCTGGATTGTGGGAAGGGAACAGAGAAGAAAGCTCATTTAGGACCTGCACTTACGAAGGGGGTAGGCAGCTGTATATCAGGGAGTATGGCTTCAGAGAATAAAAACAGCTGGAGCTTGTTAAGGTAATTACACACGGGAAAGGTTAATGTACTGCGAATTCCTCAGAAGAATCTGATTTGTGGTGAGGGGAGAGAGATAAAAGCTCATTTAGGAACGACATGAACATGCTGCGTAGGTAGCTGGTTATCAGTAAATATCTCCACTGAGATTAAGAAAAGCAGTAACTTAATAAATTACATCCTTCCTGGTATGGTTGCTGTACTGGTAACTTCGCAAAAGAATCTGGATTGTGGTGAGGGAACAGAGAAAAAAGCTCATTTAGGACCTGCACTTATGAAGGGGGTAGGCAGCTGTATATCAGGGAGTAAACCTTCTGAGAATAAAAAGAGCTGGAGCTTGTTAAGGTAATTACACAGGGGAAAGGATCATGTACTGGGAACTCCTCAGAAGAATCTGATTTTTGGTGAGGGGAGAGAGATAAAAGCTCATTAAGAACGACATGAACATGCTGCGTAGGTAGCTGTTTATCAGTAAATATCTCCACTGAGATTAAGAAAAGCAGTAGCTTAATAAATTAAGTACTTCCTGGTATGGTTACTGTACTGGTAACTCCCCAAAAGAATCTGGATTGTGGTGAGGGAACAGAGAAAAAAGCTCATTTAGGACCTGCACTTACGAAGGGTGTAGGCAGCTGTATATCAGGGACTATCCCTTCTGAGAATAAAAACAGCTAGAGCTTGTTAAGGTAATTACACAGGGGAAAGGATAATGTACTGGGAACTCCTCAGAAGAATCTGATTTGTGGTGAGGGGAGAAAGATAAAAGCTCATTTAGGAATGACATGAAAATGCTGCATAGGTAGTAGTTTATCAGTAAATATCTCCACTGAGATTAAGAAAAGCAGTAGCTTAATAAATTAAGTACTTCCTGGTATGGTTACTGTACTGGTAACTCCCCAAAAGAATCTGGATTGTGGTGAGGGAACAGAGAAAAAGCTCATTTAGGACCTGCACTTACCAAGTGGGTAGGCAGCTGTACATAAGGGAGTAAACCTTCTGATAATAAAAACAGCTGGAGTTTCTTAAGGTAATTACACAGGGGAAAGGATAATGTACTGGGAACTCCTAAGAAGAATCTGATTTGTGGTGAGTGGAGGGAGATAAAAGCTCATTTAGGAACGACATGAACATGCTGCATAGGTAGCTGTTTATCAGTAAATATCTCCACTGAGATTTAGAAAAGCAGTAGCTTAATAAATTAAGTACTTCCTGGTATGGTTACTGTACTGGTAACTCCCCAAAAGAATGTGGATTGTATTGAGGGAACAGAGAAAAAAGCTCAATTAGGACCTGCAATTACGAAGGGGGTAGGCAGCTGTATATCAGGGACTATCCATTCAGAGAATAAAAACAGCTAGAGCTTGTTAAGGTAATTACACAGGGGAAAGGATAATGTACTGGGAACTCCTCAGCAGAATCTGATTTGTGGTGAGGGGAGAGAGATATAAGCTCATTTAGGAACGACATGAACATGCTGCAAAAGTAGCTGTTTATCAGTAAATATCTCCACTGAGATTAAGAAAAGCAGTAGCTTAATAAATTAAGTACTTCCAGGTATGGTTACTGTACTGGTAACTCACCCAAAGAATATGGATTGTGGTGAGGGAACAGAGAAAAAAGCTCATTTAGGACCTGCACTTACGAAGCAGATAGGCAGCTGTATATCAGGGAGTAAACCTTCTGAGAATAAAAACAGCTGGAGCTTGTTAAGGTAATTACACAGGGGAAAGGATAATGTACTGGGAACTCCTCAGAAGAATCTGATTTGTGGTGAGGGGAGAGAGATAAAAGCTCATTTAGGAACGACATGAAAATGCTGCATAGGTAGCTGTTTATCAGTAAATATCTCCAATGAGATTAAGAAAAGCAGTAGCTTAATAAATTAAGTACTTCCTGGTATGGTTACTGTACTGGTAACTCCCCAAAAGAATCTGGATTGTGGTGAGGGAACAGAGAAAAAAGCTCATTTAGGACCTGCACTTACGAAGGGGGTAGGCAGCTGTATATCAGGGAGTAAAACTTCTGAGAACAAAAACAGCTGGAGCTTGTTAAGGTAATTACACAGGGGAAAGGATAATGTACTGGGAACTCCTCAGAGGAATCTGATTTGTGGTTAGGGGAGAGAGATAAAAGTTCACTTAGGAACGACAGGAAAATGCTTCATATGTAGCTGTTTATCAGTAAATATCTCCACTGAGATTAAGAAAAGCAGTAGCTTAATAAATTAAGTACTTCCTGGTATGGTTACTGTACTGGTAACTCCCCAAAAGAATCTGGATTGTGGTGAGGGAACAGAGAAAAAAGCTCATTTAGGACCTGCACTTACGAAGGGGATAGGCAGCTGTATATCAGGGAGTAAACCTTCTGAGAATAAAAACAGCTGGAGCTTATTAAGGTAATTACACAGGGGAAAGGATAATGTACTGGGAACTCCTCAGAAGAATCTGATTTGTGGTGACGGGAGAGAGATAAAAGCTCATTTAGGAACGACATGAACATGCTGCGTAGGTAGCTGTTTATCAGTAAATATCTCCACTGAGATTAAGAAAAGCAGTAGCTTAATAAATTAAGTACTTCCTGGTATGGTTACTGTACTGGTAACTCCACAAAAGAATCTGGATTGTGGTGAGGGAACAGAGAAAAAAGCTCATTTAACACCTGCACTTACGAAGGGGGTAGGCAGCTGTATATCAAGGAGTAAACCTTCTGAGTATAAAAACAGCTGGAGCTTGTTAAGGTAATTACACAGGGGAAACGATAATGTACTGGGAACTCCTCAGAAGAATCTGATTTGTGGTGAGGGGAGAGAGATAAAAGCTCATTTAGGAACGACATGAAAATGCTGCATAGGTATCTGTTTATCAGTAAATATCTCCACTGAGATTAAGAAAAGCAGTAGCTTAATAAATTAAGTACTTCCTGGTATGGTTACTGTACTAGTAACTCCCCAAAAGAATCTGGATTGTGGTGATGGAACAGAGAAAAAAGCTCATTTAGGAACTGCACTTACGAAGGGGGTAGGCAGCTGTATATCAGGGAGTAAAGCTTCTGAGAATAAAAACAGCTGGAGCTTGTTTAGGTAATTACACAGGGGAAAGGATAATGTACTGGGAACTCCTCAGAAGAATCTGATTTGTGGGGAGGGGAGAGAGATAAAAGCTCATTGAAGAACGACATGAACATGCTGCGTAGGTAGCTATTTATCAGTAAATATCTCCACTGAGATTAAGAAAAGAAGTACCTTAATATATTAAGTATTTCCTGGTATGGTTACTCTACCGGTAACTCCCCAAAAGAATCTGGATTTTGGTGAGGGAATAGAGAAAAAAGCTCATTTAGGACCTGCACTTACGAAGGGGGTAGGCAGCTTTATATCAGGGAGTAAGCCTTCTGAAAATAATAACAGCTGGAGCTTGTTAAGGTAATTACACAGGGGAAAGGATAATGTACTGGGAACTACTCAGCAGAATCTGATTTGTGGTGAAGAGAGACAGATAAAAGCTCATTTAGGAACCACATGAACATGCTGCGTAGGTAGCTGTTTATCAGTAAATATCTCCACTGAGATTAAGAAAAGCAGTAGCTTAATAAATTAAGTACTTCCTGGTATGGTTACTGTACTGGTAACTCCCCAAAAGGATCTGGATTGTGGTGAGGGAACAGAGAAAAATCTCATATAGGACCTGCACTTACCAAGGGGATAGGCAGCTGTACATCAGGGAGTAAACCTTCTGAGAATAAAAACAGCTGGAGCTTGTTAAGGTAATTACACAGGGGAAAGGATAATGTACTGGGAACTCCTCAGAAGAATCTGATTTGTGGTGAGGGGAGAGAGATAAATGCTCATTTAGGAACGACATTAACATGCTTCGTAGGTAGCTGTTTATCAGTAAATATCTCCACTGAGATTATGAAAAGCAGTAGCTTAATAAATTAACTACTTCCTGGTATGGTTATTGTGCTGGTAACTCCCCAAAAGAATCTGGATTGTGGTGAGGGAACAGAGAAAAAAGCTAATTTAGGACCTGCACATATGAAGTTTTAGGCATCTGTATATCAGGGAGTAAACCTCCTGAGAATAAAAACAGCTGGAGCTTGTTAAGGTAATTAGACAGTGGAAAGGATAATGTACTGGGAACTCCTCAGAAGAATCTGATTTGTGGTGAGGGGAGAGAGATAAAAGCTCATTTAGGAACGACATGAACATGCTGCGTAGGTAGCTCTTTATCAGTAAATATCTCCACTGAGATTAAGAAAAGCAGTAGCTTAATAAATTAAGTACTTCCTGGTATGGTTTCTGTACTGGTAACTCCCCAAAAGAATCTGGATTGTGGTGAGGGAACAGAGAAAAAAGCTGATTTAAGACCTGCACTTACGAAGGGGGTAGGCAGCTGTATATCAGGGAGTATCCATTCTGAGAATAAAAACAGCTGGAGCTTCTTAAGGTAATTACACAGGGTAAAGGATTATGTACTGGGACCTCCTCAGGAGAATCTGATTTCTGGTGAGGGGAGAGAGATAAAAGCTCATTTAGGAACGACATTAACATGCTGCGTAGGTAGCTGTTTATCAGTAAATATCTCCACTGGGATTAAGAATACCAGTAGCTTAATAAATTAAGTACTTCCTGGTATGGTTACTGTACTGGTAACTCCCCAAAAGAATCTGGATTGTGGTGAGGGAACAGAGAATAAAGCTCATTTAAGACCTGCACTTACGAAGGGGGTAGGCAGCTGTATTTCAGGGAGTATCCCTACTGAGAATAAAAACAACTGGAGCTTGTTAAGGTAATTACACAGGGGAAAGGATAATGTACTGGGAACTCCTCAGAAGAATCTGATTTGTGGTGAGGGGAGAGAGACAAAAGGTCATTTAGGAAGGGCATGAAAATGCTGCATAGGTAGCTGGTTATCAGTAAATATCTCCACTGAGATTAAGAAAAGCAGTAGCTTAATAAATTAAGTACTTCCTGGTATGGTTACTGTACTGGTAACTCCCCAAAAGAATCTGGATTGTGGTGAGGGAACAGAGAAAAAAGCTCATTTAGGACCTGCACTTACGAAGGGGTAGGCAGGTGTATATCAGGGAGTATCCCTTCTGAGAATAAAAACAGCTGGAGCTTGTTAAGGTAATTACACAGGGGAAAGGATAATGTACTGGGAACTCCTCAGAAGAATCTGATTTGTGGTGAGGGGAGAGAGATAAAAGCTGATTTAGGAACGACATGAACATGCTGCATAAGTAGCTGTTTATCAGTAAATATCTCCACTGAGATTAACAAAAGCAGTAGCTTAAAAAATTAAGTACTTCCTGGTATGGTTACTGTACTGGTAACTCCCCAAAAGAATCTGGATTGTGGTGAGGGAACAGAGAAAAAAGCTCATTTAAGACCTGCACTTACGAAAGGGGTAGGCAGCTGTTTATCAGGGAGTAAACCTTCTGAGAATAAAAAGAGCTGGAGCTTGTTAAGGTAATTAGAAAATGGAATGAATAATGTACTGGGACCTCCTGAGAAGAATCGGATTTGTGGTGAGGGGAGAGAGATAAAAGCTCATTTAGGAAAAACATGAAAATGCTGCATAGGTTGCTCTTTATCAGTAAATATCTCCACTGAGAATAAGAAAAGCAGTAGCTTAATAAATTAAGTACTTCCTGGTATGGTTACTGTACTGGTAACTCCCCAAAAGGATCTGGATTGTGGTGAGGGAACAGAGAAAAAGCTCATTTAGGACCTGCACTTACCAAGGGGGTAGGCAGCTGTACATCAGGGATTAAACCTTCTGAGAATAAAAACAGCTGGAGCTTGTTAAGGTAATGACACAGGGGAAAGAATAATGTACTGGGAACTCCTCAGCAGAATCTGATTTGAGGTGAGGGAAGAGAGATATAAGCTCATTTAGGAACGACATGAAAATGCTGCGTAGGTAGCTGTTTATCAGTAAATGTCTCCACTGAGAATAAGAAAAGCAGTAGCTTAATAAATTAAGTACTTCCTGGTATGGTTACTGTACTGGTAACTCCCGAAAAGTGTCTGGATTGTGGTGAGGGAACAGAGAAAAAAGATCATTTAGAACCTGCACTTACGAAAGGGGTAGGCAGCTGTATATCAGGCAGTATCCCTTCTGAGAATAAAAACAGCTGGAGCTTGTTAAGGTAATTATACAGGGGAAAGGATAATGTACTGCGAACTCCTCAGAAGAATCTGATTTGTGTTGAGGGGAGAGAGATAAAAGCTCATTTAGGAACGACATGAAAATGCTGCATAGGTAGTTGTTTATCATAAATATCTCCACTGAGATTAAGAAAAGCAGTAGCTTAAAAAATTAAATACTTCCTGGTATGGTTACTGTACTGGTAACTCCCCGAAAGAATCTGGATTGTGGTGAGGGAACAGAGAAAAAAGCTCATTTAGGACCTGCACTTACGAAGGGGGTATACAGGGGTATATCAGGGAGTAAACCTTCTGACAATAAAAACAACTGGAGCTTGTTAAGGTAATTACACAGGGGAAAGGATAATGTACTGCTACCTCCTCAGAAGAATCTGATTTCTGGTGAGGGGAGAGAGATAAAAGCTCATTTAGGAACGACATTAACATGCTGCGTAGGTAGCTGTTTATCAGTAAATATCTCCACTGGGATTAAGAATAGCAGTAGCTTAATAAATTAAGTACTTCCTGGTATGGTTACTGTACTGGTAACTCCCCAAAAGAATCTGGATTGTGGTGAGGGAACAGAGAATAAAGCTCATTTACGACCTGCAATTACGAAGGGGGTAGGCAGCTGTATATCAGGGAGTATCCCTACTGAGAATAAAAACAGCTGGAGCTTGTTAAGGTAATTACACAGGGGAAAGGAAAATGTACTGGGAACTCCTCAGAAGAATCTGATTTGTGGTGAGGGGAGAGAGATAAAAGCTCATTTAGGAACGACATGAACATGCTGCGTACGTTGCTATTTATCAGTAAATATCTTCACTGAGATGAAGAAAAGCAGCAGCTTAATAAATTAAGTACTTCCTGGTATGATTACTGTACTAGTAACTCCCCAAAAGAATCTGGATTGTGGTGAGGGAACAGAGAAAAAAGCTCATTTTGGACCTGCACTTACGAAGGGGGTAGGCAGCTGTTTATCAGGGAGTAAACCTTCTGAGAACAAAAACAGCTGGAGCTTGTTAAGGTAATTACACAGGGGAAAGGATAATGTACGGGGAACTCCTCAGAAGAATCTGATTTGTGGTGAGGGGAGATACAAGCTCATATAGGAACGACATGAACTTGCTGCGTACGTAGCTGTTTATCATTAAATATCTCCACTGAGATTAAGAAAAGAAGTAGCTTAATATATTAAGTACTTATTAGTAAGGTTACTGTACTGATAACTCCCCAAAAGAATCTGGATTGTGGTGAGGGAACAGAGAAAAAAGCTCATTTAGGACCTGCACTTACGAAGAGGATAGGCAGCTGTATATCAGGGAGTAAACCTACTGAGAATAAAAACAGCTGGAGCTTGTTAAGGTAATTATACAGGGGAAAGGATAATGTAATGGGAACTCCTCAGAAGAATCTGATTTGTGGTGAGGGAAGAGAGATAAAAGCTCATTTAGGAAGGACATGAACATGCTGCGTAGGTAGCTGTTTATCAGTAAATATCTCCACTGAGATTAAGAAAAGCAGTAGCTTAAGAAATTAAGAACTTCCTGGTATGGTTACTGTACTGGTAACTCCCCAAAAGAATCTGGATTGTGGTGAGGGAACAGAGAAAAAAGCTCATTTAAGACGTGCACTTACCAATGGGGTAGGCAGCTGTATATCAGGGAGTAAACCTTCTGAGAATAAAAACAGCTGGAGCTTGTTAAGGTAATTACACAGGGGAAAGGATAATGTACTGGGAACTCCTCAGAAGAATCTGATTTATGGTGAGGGGAGAGAGATAAAAGCTCATTTAGGAACGACATGAAAATGCTGCATAGGTAACTGTTCATCGGTAAATATCTCCACTGAGATTAAGAAAAGCAGTAGCTTAATAAATTAAGTACTTCCTGGTATGGTTACTGTACTGGTAACTCCCCAAAAGAATCTGGATTGTGGTGAGGGAACAGAGAAAAAAGCTCATATAGGACCTGCACTTACGAAGGGGGTAGGCAGCTGTATATCAGGGAGTAAACCTTCTGAGTATAAAAACAGCTGGAGCTTTTTAAGGTAATTACACAGGGGAAAGGATAATGTACTGGAAACTCCTGAGAAGAATCTGATTTGTGGTGAGGGGAGAGAGATAAAAGCTCATTTAGGAACGACATGAACATGCTGCGTAGGTAGCTGTTTATCAGTAAATATCTCCACTGAGATTATGAAAAGCAGTAGCTTAATAAATTAAGTACTTCCTGGTATGGTTACTGTACTGGTAACACCCCGAAAGAATGTGGATTGTGGTGAGGGAACAGAGAAAAAGGCTCATTTTGGACCTGCACTTATGAAGGTGGTAGGCAGCTGTATATCAGGGAGTATCCCTTCTGAGAATAAAAACAGCTGGAGCTTGTTAAGGTAATTACACAGGGGAAAGGATAATGTACTGGGAACTCCTCAGAAGAATCTGATTTGTGGTGAGTGGTGAGAGATAAAAGCTCATTTAGGAACGACATGAACATGCTTCGTAGGTAGCTGTTTATCAATAAATATCTCCACTGAGATTATGAAAAGCAGTAGCTTAATAAATTAAGTACTTCCTGGTATGGTTACTGTGCTGGTAACTCCCCAAAAGAATCTGGATTATGGTGAGGGAACAGAGAAAAAAGCTCATTTAGGACCTGCACTTATGAAGGTTTAGGCAGCTGTATATCAGGGAGTAAACCTCCTGAGAATAAAAACAGCTGGAGCTTGTTAAGGTAATTAGACAGTGGAAAGATAATGTACTGGGAACTCCTTAGAAGAATCTATTTTGTGGTGAGGGGAGAGAGATAAAAGCTCATTTAGGAACGACATGAACATGCTGCGTAGGTAGCTCTTTATCAGTAAATATCTCCACTGAGATTAAGAAAAGCAGTAGCTTAATAAATTAAGTACTTCCTGGTATGGTTACTGTACTGGTAACTCCCCAAAAGAATCTGGATTGTGGTGAGGGAACAGAGAAAAAAGCTCATTTAGGACCTGCACTTACGAATGGGGTAGGCAGCTGTATATCATGGAGTATCCCTTCTGAGAATAAAAACAGCTGGAGCTTGTTAAGGTAATTACACAGGGGAAAGGATAATGTACTGGGAACTCCTCAGAAGATTCTGATTTGTGGTGAGGGGAGAGAGATAAAAGCTCATATAGAAACGACATGAACACGCTGCAGAGGTAGCTGTTTATCAGTAAATATCTCCACTGAGATTAACAAAAGCAGTAGCTTAATAAGTTTAGTACTTCCTGGTATGGTTACTGTACTGGGAACTCCCCAAAAGAATCTGGATTGTGGTGAGGGAACAGAGAAAAAAGCTCATTTAGGACCTGCACTAGCGAAGGGGGTAAGCAGCTGTATATCAGTTAGTAAACCTTATGAGAATAAAAACAGCTGGAGCTTGTTAAGGTAATTACACAGGGGAAAGGATAATGGACTGGGACCTCCTCCGAAGAATCTGATTGGTGGTGAGGGGAGAGAGATAAAAGCTCATTTAGGATCGAAATGAACATGCTGCATAAGTAGCTGTTTATTAGTAAATATCTCCACTGAGATTAACAAAAGCAGTAGCTTAATAAATTAAGTACTTCCTGGTATGGTTACTGTACTGGTAACTCCCGAAAAGAATCTGGATTGTGGCGAGGGAACAGAGAAAAAAGCTCATTTAGGAGCTGCACTTACGAAGGGGGTAGGCAGGTGTATATCAGGGAGTATCCCTTCTGAGAATAAAAACAGCTGGAGCTTGTTAAGGTAATTAAACAGGGGAAAGGATAATGTACTGAGAACTCCTCAGAAGAATCTGATTTGTGGTGAGGGGAGAGAGATAAAAGCTCATTTAGGAACGACATGAAAATGCTGCATAGGTAGCTGTTTATCAGTAAATATCTCCACTGAGAATAAGAAAAGCAGTAGCTTAATAAATTAAGTACTTCCTGGTATGGTTACTGGACAGGTAACTACCGAAAAGAATCGACATTGTGGTGAGGGAACGGAGAAAAAAGCTCATTTAGCACCTGCACTTACGAAGGGGGTGGGCAGCTGTATATCAGGGAGTAAACCTTCTGAGAATAAAAACAGCTGGAGCTTGTTAAGGTAATTAAACAGGGGAAAGGATAATGTACTGGGAACTCCTCAGAAGAATCTGATTTGTGGTGAGGGCAGAGAGATAAAAGCTCATTTAGAAACGACAAGAAAATGCTGCATAGTTATCTGTTTATCAGTAAATATCTCCACTGAGAATAAGAAAAGCAGTAGCTTAATAAATTAAGTACTTCCTGGTAAGGTTACTGGACTGGTAACTACCGAAAAGAATCTGGATTGTGGTGAGGGAACAGAGAAAAAAGCTCATTTAGGACCTGCAGTTACGAAGGGGGTAAACAGCTGTATATCAGGGAGTAAACCTTCTGAGAATAAAAACAGCTGGAGCTTGTGAAGGTAATTACACAGAGGAAAGGATAATGTACTGGGAACTCCTCAGAATAATCTGATTTGTGGTGAGGGGAGAGAGATAAAAGCTCATTTAGGATCGACATGAACATGCTGCATAGGTAGCTGTTTATCAGTAAATATCTCCACTGAGATTAAGAAAAGCAGTAGCTTAATAAATTAAGTACTTCCTGGTATGGTTACTGTACTGGTAACTCCCCAAATAATCTGGATTGTGGTGAGGGAACAGAGAAAAAAGCTTATTTAGGACCTGCACTTACGAAAAGGGTAGGCAACAGTATATCAGGGAGTATCCCTTCTGAGAATTTTTACAGCTGGAGCTTGATAAGTTAATTACACAAGGGAAAGGATAATGGACTGGGAACTCCTCAGAAGAATCTGATTTGTGGTGAGGGGAGAGAGATAAAAGCTCATTTATGAACGACATGACCATGCTACGTAAGTAGCTGTTTATCAGTAAATATCTCCACTGAGATTAAGAAAAGCAGTAGCTTAATAAATTAAGTACTTCCTAGTATGGTTATTGTACTGGTAACTCCCCAAAAGAATCTGAATTGTGGTGAGGGAACAGAGAAAAAAGCTCATTGAGGACCTGCACTTACGAAGGGGGTAGGCAGCTGTATATCAGGGAGTAAACCTTCTGAGAATAAAAACAGCTGGAGCTAGTTAAGGTAATTACACAGGGGAAAGGATAATGTACTGGGAACTCCTCAGAAGAATCTGATTTGTGGTGAGGGGAGAGAGATAAAAGCTCATTTAGGAACGACATGAACATGCTGCGTAGGTAGCTGTTTATCAGTAAATATCTCCACTGAGATTATGAAAAGCAGTAGCTTAATAAATTAAGTACTTCATGGTATGGTTACTGTATTGGTAACACCCCAAAAGAATCTGGATTGTGGTGAGGGAACAGAGAAAAAAGCTCATTTAGGACCTGCACTTATGAAGGTGGTAGGCAGCTGTATATCAGGGAGTATCCCTTCTGAGAATAAAAACAGCTGGAGCTTGTTAAGGTAATTACACAGGGGAAAGGAAAATGTACTGGGAACTCCTCAGAATAATCTGATTTGTGGTGAGTGGGGAGAGATAAAAGCTCATTTAGGAACTACATGAACATGCTTCGTAGGTAGCTGTTTATCAATAAATATCTCCACTGAGATTATGAAAAGCAGTAGCTTAATAAATTAAGTACTTCCTGGTATGGTTACTGGACTGGTAACTACCGAAAAGAATCTGGATTGTGGTGAGGGAACAGAGAAAAAAGCTCATTTAGGACCTGCAGTTACGAAGGGGGTAAACAGCTGTATACAAAGGAGTAAACCTTCTGAGAATAAAAACAGCTGGAGCTTGTGAAGGTAATTACACAGGGGAAAGGATAATGTACTGGGAACTCCTCAGAATAATCTGATTTGTGGTGAGGGGAGAGAGATAAAAGCTCATTTAGGATCGACATGAACATGCTGCATAGGTAGCTGTTTATCAGTAAATATCTCCACTGAGATTAAGAAAAGCAGTAGCTTAATAAATTAAGTACTTCCTGGTATGGTTACTGTACTGGTAACTCCCCAAAAAAATCTGGATTGTGGTGAGGGAACAGAGAAAAAAGCTCATTTAGGACCTGCACTTATGAAGGTGGTAGGCAGCTGTATATCAGGGAGTATCCCTTCTGAGAATAAAAACAGCTGGAGCTTGTTAAGGTAATTACACAGGGGAAAGGAAAATGTACTGGGAACTCCTCAGAATAATCTGATTTGTGGTGAGTGGGGAGAGATAAAAGCTCATTTAGGAACTACATGAACATGCTTCGTAGGTAGCTGTTTATCAATAAATATCTCCACTGAGATTATGAAAAGCAGTAGCTTAATAAATTAAGTACTTCCTGGTATGGTTACTGGACTGGTAACTACCGAAAAGAATCTGGATTGTGGTGAGGGAACAGAGAAAAAAGCTCATTTAGGACCTGCAGTTACGAAGGGGGTAAACAGCTGTATATCAGGGAGTAAACCTTCTGAGAATAAAAACAGCTGGAGCTTGTGAAGGTAATTACACAGGGGAAAGGATAATGTACTGGGAACTCCTCAGAATAATCTGATTTGTGGTGAGGGGAGAGAGATAAAAGCTCATTTAGGATCGACATGAACATGCTGCATAGGTAGCTGTTTATCAGTAAATATCTCCACTGAGATTAAGAAAAGCAGTAGCTTAATAAATTAAGTACTTACTGGTATGGTTACTGTACTGGTAACTCCCCAAAAGAATCTGGATTGTGGTGAGGGAACAGAGAAAAAAGCTTATTTAGGACCTGCACTTACGAAAAGGGTAGGCAACAGTATATCAGGGAGTATCCCTTCTGAGAATTTTTACAGCTGGAGCTTAATAAGATAATTACACAAGGGAAAGGATAATGGACTGGGAACTCCTCAGAAGAATCTGATTTGTGGTGAGGGGAGAGAGATAAAAGCTCATTTAGGAACGACATGACCATGCTGCGTAAGTAGCTGTTTATCAGTAAATATCTCCACTGAGATTAAGAAAAGCAGTAGCTTAATAAATTAAGTACTTCCTGGTAGGGATACTGTACTGGTAACTCCCCAAAAGAATCTGGATTGTGGTGAGGGAACAGAGAAAAAAGCTCATATAGGACCTGCACTTACGAAGGGGGTAGGCAGCTGTATATCAGGGAGTAAACCTTCTGAGTATAAAAACAGCTGGAGTTTCTTAAGGTAATTACACAGGGGAAAGGATAATGTACTGGAAACTCCTCAGAAGAATCTGATTTGTGGTGAGGGGAGAGAGATAAAAGCTCATTTAGGAACGACATGAACATGCTGCGTAGGTAGCTGTTTATCAGTAAATATCTCCACTGAGATTATGAAAAGCAGTAGCTTAATAAATTAAGTACTTCATGGTATGGTTACTGTATTGGTAACACCCCAAAGAATCTGGATTGTGGTGAGGGAACAGAGAAAAAAGCTCATTTAGGACCTGCACTTATGAAGGTGGTAGGCAGCTGTATATCAGGGAGTATCCCTTCTGAGAATAAAAACAGCTGGAGCTTGTTAAGGTAATTACACAGGGGAAAGGAAAATGTACTGGGAACTCCTCAGAATAATCTGATTTGTGGTGAGTGGGGAGAGATAAAAGCTCATTTAGGAACTACATGAACATGCTTCGTAGGTAGCTGTTTATCAATAAATATCTCCACTGAGATTATGAAAAGCAGTAGCTTAATAAATTAAGTACTTCCTGGTATGGTTACTGGACTGGTAACTACCGAAAAGAATCTGGATTGTGGTGAGGGAACAGAGAAAAAAGCTCATTTAGGACCTGCAGTTACGAAGGGGGTAAACAGCTGTATATCAGGGAGTAAACCTTCTGAGAATAAAAACAGCTGGAGCTTGTGAAGGTAATTACACAGGGGAAAGGATAATGTACTGGGAACTCCTCAGAATAATCTGATTTGTGGTGAGGGGAGAGAGATAAAAGCTCATTTAGGATCGACATGAACATGCTGCATAGGTAGCTGTTTATCAGTAAATATCTCCACTGAGATTAAGAAAAGCAGTAGCTTAATAAATTAAGTACTTCCTGGTATGGTTTCTGTACTGGTAACTCCCCAAAAGAATCTGGATTGTGGTGAGGGAACAGAGAAAAAAGCTTATTTAGGACCTGCACTTACGAAAAGGGTAGGCAACAGTATATCAGGGAGTAACCCTTCTGAGAATTTTTACAGCTGGAGCTTGATAAGTTAATTACACAAGGGAAAGGATAATGGACTGGGAACTCCTCAGAAGAATCTGATTTGTGGTGAGGGGAGAGAGATAAAAGCTCATTTAGGAACGACATGACCATGCTGCGTAAGTAGCTGTTTATCAGTAAATATCTCCACTGAGATTAAGAAAAGCAGTAGCTTAATAAATTAAGTACTTCCTAGTATGGTTATTGTACTGGTAACTCCCCAAAAGAATCTGAATTGTGGTGAGGGAACAGAGAAAAAAGCTCATTGAGGACCTGCACTTACGAAGGGGGTAGGCAGCTGTATATCAGGGAGTAAACCTTCTGAGAATAAAAACAGCTGGAGCTAGTTAAGGTAATTACACAGGGGAAAGGATAATGTACTGGGAACTCCTCAGAAGAATCTGATTTGTGGTGAGGTGAGAGAGATAATAGCTCATATAGGAACAACATGAACATGCTGCGTAGGTAGCTGTTTATCAGTAAATATCTCCACTGAGATTAAGAAAAGCAGTAGCTTAATAAATTAAGTATTCCTGATATGGTTACTGTACTGGTAACTCCCCAAAAGAATCTGGATTGTGGTGAGGGAACAGAGAGAAAAGCTCATTTAGGACCTGCACTTACGAAGGGGGTAGGCAGCTGTATATCAGGGAGTAAACCTTCTGAGAATAAAAACAGCTGGAGCTTGTTAAGACAATTACACAGGGGAAAGGATAATGTACGGGGAACTCCTCAGAAGAATCTGATTTGTGGTGAGGGGAGATACAAGCTCATATAGGAACGACATGAACATGCTGCGTACGTAGCTGTTTATCATTAAATATCTCCACTGAGATTAAGAAAAGAAGTAGCTTAATATATTAAGTACTTATTAGAAAGGTTACTGTACTGGTAACTCCCCAAAAAATCTGGATTGTGGTGAGGGAACAGAGAAAAAAGCTCATTTAGGACCTGCACTTACGAAGGGGATAGGCAGCTGTATATCAGGGAGTAAACCTACTGAGAATAAAAACAGCTGGAGCTTGTTAGGGTAATTATACAGGGGAAAGGATAATGTACTGGGAACTCCTCAGAAGAATCTGATTTGTGGTGAGGGAAGAGAGATAAAAGCTCATTTAGGAAGGACATGAACATGCTGCGTAGGTAGCTGTTTATCAGTAAATATCTCCACTGAGATTAAGAAAAGCAGTAGCTTAAGAAATTAAGAACTTTCTGGTATGGTTACTGTACTGGTAACTCCCCAAAAGAATCTGGATTGTGGTGAGGGAACAGAGAAAAAGGCTCATTTAAGACCTGCACTTACCAATGGGGTAGGCAGCTGTATATCAGGGAGTAAACCTTCTGAGAATAAAATCAGCTGGAGCTTGTTAAGGTAATTACACAGGGGAAAGGATAATGTACTGAGAACTCCTCAGAAGAATCTGATTTATGGTCAGGGGAGAGAGATAAAAGCTCATTTAGGAACGACATGAAAATGCTGCATAGGTAACTGTTTATCCGTAAATATCTCCAATGAGATTAAGAAAAGCAGTAGCTTAATAAATTAAGTACTTCCTGGTATGGTTACTGTACTGGTAACTCCCCAAAAGAATCTGGATTGTGGTGAGGGAACAGAGAAAAAAGCTCATATAGGACCTGCACTTACGAAGGGGGTAGGCAGCTGTATATCAGGGAGTAAACCTTCTGAGTATAAAAACAGCTGGAGTTTCTTAAGGTAATTACACAGGGGAAAGGATAATGTACTGGAAACTCCTCAGAAGAATCTGATTTGTGGTGAGGGGAGAGAGATAAAAGCTCATTTAAGAACGACATGAACATGCTGCGTAGGTAGCTGTTTATCAGTAAATATCTCCACTGAGATTATGAAAAGCAGTAGCTTAATAAATTAAGTACTTCATGGTATGGTTACTGTATTGGTAACACCCCAAAAGAATCTGGATTGTGGTGAGGGAACAGAGAAAAAAGCTCATTTAGGACCTGCACTTATGAAGGTGGTAGGCAGCTGTATATCAGGGAGTATCCCTTCTGAGAATAAAAACAGCTGGAGCTTGTTAAGGTAATTACACAGGGGAAAGGAAAATGTACTGGGAACTCCTCAGAAGAATCTGATTTGTGGTGAGTGGGGAGAGATAAAAGCTCATTTAAGAACTACATGAACATGCTTCGTAGGTAGCTGTTTATCAATAAATATCTCCACTGAGATTATGAAAAGCAGTAGCTTAATAAATTAAGTACTTCCTGGTATGGTTACTGTGCTGGTAACTCCCCAAAACAATCTGGATTGTGGTGAGGGAGCAGAGAAAAAAGCTCATTTAGGACCTGCACTTATGAAGGTTTAGGCAGCTGTATATCAGGGAGTAAACCTCCTGAGAATAAAAACAGCTGGTGCTTGTTAAGGTAATTAGACAATGGAAAGGATAATGTACTGGGAACTCCTTAGAAGAACCTGATTTGTGGTGAGGGGAGAGAGATAAAAGCTCATTTAGGAACGACATGAACATGCTGCGTAGGTAGCTCTTTATCAGTAAATATCTCCACTGAGATAAAGAAAAGCAGTAGCTTAATAAATTAAGTACTTCCTGGTATGGTTACTGTACTGGTAACTCCCCAAAAGTATCTGGATTGTGGTGAGGGAACAGAGAAAAAAGCTCATTTAGGACCTGCACTTACGAAGGGGGTAGGCAGCTGTATATCATGGAGTATCCCTTCTGAGAATAAAAACAGCTGGAGCTTGTTAAGGTAATTAAACAGGGGAAAGGATAATGTACTGGGAACTCCTCAGAAGAATCTGATTTGTGGTGAGGGGAGAGAGATAAAAGCTCATATAGAAACGACATGAACATGCTGCGTAGGTAGCTGTTTATCAGTAAATATCTCCACTGAGATTAACAAAAGAAGTAGCTTAATAAGTTTAGTACTTCCTAGTATGGTTACTGTACTGGTAACTCCCCAAAAGAATCTGGATTGTGGTGAGGGAACAGAGAAAAAAGCTCATTTAGGACCTGCACTTACGAAGGGGGTAGGCAGCTGTATATCAGGGAGTAAACCTTCTGAGAATTAAAACAGCTGGAGCTTGTTTGGTAATTACAGAGGGGAAAGGAAAATGTACTGGAAAATCCTCAGAAGAATCTGATTTGTGGTGAGGGGAGAGAGATAAAAGCTCATTTAGGAACGACATGAACATGCTGCGTAGGTAGCTGTTTATCAGTAAATATCTCCACTGAGATTATGAAAAGCAGTAGCTTAATAAATTAAGTACTTCATGGTATGGTTACTGTATTGGTAACACCCCAAAAGAATCTGGATTGTGGTGAGGGAACAGAGAAAAAAGCTCATTTAGGACCTGCACTTATGATGGTGGTAGGCAGCTGTATATCAGGGAGTATCCCTTCTGAGAATAAAAACAGCTGGAGCTTGTTAAGGTAATTACACAGGGGAAAGGAAAATGTACTGGGAACTCCTCAGAAGAATCTGATTTGTGGTGAGTGGGGAGAGATAAAAGCTCATTTAGGAACTACATGAACATGCTTCGTAGGTAGCTGTTTATCAATAAATATCTCCACTGAGATTATGAAAAGCAGTAGCTTAATAAATTAAGTACTTCCTGGTATGGTTACTGTGCTGGTAACTCCCCAAAACAATCTGGATTGTGGTGAGGGAGCAGAGAAAAAAGCTCATTTAGGACCTGCACTTATGAAGGTTTAGGCAGCTGTATATCAGGGAGTAAACCTCCTAAGAATAAAAACAGCTGGAGCTTGTTAAGGTAATTAGACAATGGAAAGGATAATGTACTGGGAACTCCTTAGAAGAATCTGATTTGTGGTGAGGGGAGAGAGATAAAAGCTCATTTAGGAACGACATGAACATGCTGCGTAGGTAGCTCTTTATCAGTAAATATCTCCACTGAGATTAAGAAAAGCAGTAGCTTAATAAATTAAGTACTTCCTGGTATGGTTACTGTACTGGTAACTGCCCAAAAGAATCTGGATTGTGGTGAGGGAACAGAGAAAAAAGCTCATTTAGGACCTGCACTTACGAAGGGGGTAGGCAGCTGTATATCATGGAGTATCCCTTCTGAGAATAAAAACAGCTGGAGCTTGTTAAGGTAATTACACAGGGGAAAGGATAATGTACTGGGAACTCCTCAGAAGAATCTGATTTGTGGTGAGGGGAGAGAGATAAAAGCTCATATAGAAACGACATGATCATGCTGCGTAGGTAGCTGTTTATCAGTAAATATCTCCAATGAGATTAACAAAAGCAGTAGCTTAATAAGTTTAGTACTTCCTAGTATGGTTACTGTACTGGGAACTCCCCAAAAGAATCTGGATTGTGGTGAGGGAACAGAGAAAAAAGCTCATTTAGGACCTGCACTTACGAAGGGGGTAGGCAGCTGTATATCAGGGAGTAAACCTTCTGAGAATTAAAACAGCTGGAGCTTGTTTGGTAATTACAGAGGGGAAAGGAAAATGTACTGGGAACTCCTCAGAAGAATCTGATTTGTGGTGAGGGGAGAGAGATAAAGGCTCATTTAGGAACGACATGAACATGCTGCGTAGGTAGCTGTTTATCAGTAAATATCTCCACTGAGATTAAGAAAAGCAGTAGCTTAATAAATTAAGTCCTTCCTGGTATGGTTACTGTACTTGTAACTCCCCAAAAGAATCTGGATTTTGGTGAGGAAACAGAGAAAAAAGCTCATTTAGGACCTGCACTTACGAAGGGGGTAAGCAGCTGTATATCAGGGAGTAAACCTTCTGAGAATAAAAACAGCTGGAGCTTGTTAAGGTAATTACACAGGGGAAAGGATAATGTACTGGGACCTCCTCCGAAGAATCTGATTTGTGGTGAGGGGAGAGAGATAAAAGCTCATTTAGGATCGAAATGAACATGCTGCGTAGGTAGCTGTTTATCAGTAAATATCTCCACTGAGATTAAGAAAGGTAGTAGCTAAATAAATTAAGTACTTCCTGGTATGGTTTCTGTACTGGTAACTCCCCAAAAGAATCTGGATTGTGGTGAGGGAACAGAGAAAAAAGCTGGTTTAAGACCTGCACTTACGAAGGGGGTAGGCAGCTGTATATAAGGGAGTATCCATTCTGAGAATAAAAATAGCTGGAGCTTCTTAAGGTAATTACACAGGGGAAAGGATAATGTACTGGGACCTCCTCAGAAGAATCTGTTTTCTGGTGAGGGGAGAGAGATAAAAGCTCATTTAGGAACGACATTAACATGCTGCGTAGGTAGCTGTTTATCAGTAAATATCTCCACTGGGATTAAGAATAGCAGTAGCTTAATGAATTAAGTACTTCCTGGTATGGTTACTGTACTGGTAACTCCCCAAAAGAATCTGGATTGTGGTGAGGGAACAGAGAATAAAGCTCATTTAGGACCTGCAATTACGAAGGGGGTAGGCAGCTGTACTTCAGGGAGTATCCCTACTGAGAATAAAAACAGCTGGAGCTTGTTAAGGTAATTACACAGGGGAAAGGAAAATGTACTGGGAACTCCTCAGAGGAATCTGATTTGTGGTGAGCGGAGAGAGATAAAAGCTCATTTAGGAACGACATGAACATGCTGCGTAGGTAGCTCTTTATCAGTAAATATCTCCACTGAGATTAAGAAAAGCAGTAGCTTAATAAATTAAGTACTTCCTGGTATGGTTACTGTACTGGTAACTCCCCAAAAGAATCTGGATTGTGGTGAGGGAACAGAGAAAAAAGCTCATTTAGGACCTGCACTTACGAAAGGGGTAGGCCACTGTATATCAGGGAGTAATCCTTCTGAGAATAAAAAGAGCTGGAGCATGTTAAGGTAATTACCGAGGGGAAAAGATAATGTACTGGGAACTCCTCAGAAGAATCTGATTTGTGGTGAGGGGAGAGAGATAAAAGCTCATTTAGGAACGACATGAACATGCTGCATATGTAGCTGTTTATCAGTAAATATCTCCACTGAGATTAAGAAAAGCACTAGCTTAATAAATTAAGTACTTCCTGGTATGGTTTCTGTACTGGTAACTCCCCAAAAAAATCTGGATTGTGGTGAGGGAACAGAGAAAAAAGCTCATTTAGGACCTGCACTTACGAAGGGGGTAGGCAGCTGTATATCAGGGAGTATCCCATCTGAGAATAAAAATAGCTGGAGCTTGTTAAGGTAATTAAACAGGGGAAAGGATAATGTACTGGGAACTCCTCAGAAGAATGTGATTTGTGGTGAGGGAGAGTAATAAAAGCTAATTTAACAACGACATGAAAATGCTGCATAGGTAGCTGTTTATCAGTAAATATCTCCACTGAGATTAAGAAAAGCAGTAGCTTAATAAATTAAGTACTTCCTGGTATGGTTACTGTACTGGTAACTCCCCAAAAGAATCTGGATTGTGGTGAGGGAACAGAGAAAAAAGCTCATTTAGGACCTGCACTTACGAAGGGGTTAGGCAGCTGTATATCAGGGAGTATCCCTTCTGAGAATAAAAACAGCTGGAGCTTGTTAAGTTAACTACACAGGGGAAAGGATAATATACTGGGAACTCCTCAGAAGAATCTGATTTGTGGTGAGGGGAGAGAGATAAAAGCTCATTAGGAACGACATGAAAATTCTTCATAGATAGCTCTTTATCAGTAAATATCTCCACTGAGATTAAGAAAAGCAGTAGCTTAATAAATTAAGTACTTCCTGGTATGGTTACTGGACTGGTAACTACCGAAAAGAATCTGCATTGTGGTGAGGGAACAGAGAAAAAAGCTCATTTAGCACCTGCACTTACGAAGGGGGTGGGCAGCTGTATATCAGGGAGTAAACCTTCTGAGAATAAAAACAGCTGGAGCTTGTTAAGGTAATTAAACAGGCGAAAGGATAATGTACTGGGAATTCCTCAGAAGAATCTGATTTGTGGTGAGGGCAGAGAGATAAAAGCTCATTTAGAAACGACAAGAAAATGCTGCATAGGTATCTGTTTATTAGTAAATATCTCCACTGAGAATAAGAAAAGCAGTAGCTTAATAAATTAAGTACTTCCTGGTATGGTTACTGGACTGGTAACTACCGATAAGAATCTGGATTGTGGTGAGGGAACAGAGAAAAAAGCTCATTTAGGACCTGCAGTTACGAAGGGGGTAAACAGCTGTATATCAGTGAGTAAACCTTCTGAGAATAAAAACAGCTGGTTCTTGTGAAGGTAATTACACAGGGGAAAGGATAATGTACTGCGAACTCCTCAGAATAATCTGATTTGTGGTGAGGGGAGAGAGATAAAAGCTCATTTAGGATCGACATGAACATGCTGCATAGGTAGCTGTTTATCAGTAAATATCTCCACTGAGATTAAGAAAAGCAGTAGCTTAATAAATTAAGTACTTCCTGGTATGGTTACTGTACTGGTAACTCCCCAAAAGAATCTGGATTGTGGTGAGGGAACAGAGAAAAAAGCTTATTTAGGACCTGCACTTACGAAAAGGGTAGGCAACAGTATATCAGGGAGTATCCCTTCTGAGAATTTTTACAGCTGGAGCTTGATAAGTTAATTACACAAGGGAAAGGATAATGGACTGGGAACTCCTCAGAAGAATCTGATTTGTGGTGAGGGGAGAGAGATAAAAGCTCATTTAGGAACGACATGACCATGCTGCGTAAGTAGCTGTTTATCAGTTAATATCTCCACTGAGATTAAGAAAAGCAGTAGCTTAATAAATTAAGTACTTCCTAGTATGGTTATTGTACTGGTAACTCCCCAAAAGAATCTGAATTGTGGTGAGGGAACAGAGAAAAAAGCTCATTGAGGACCTGCACTTACGAAGGGGGTAGGCAGCTGTATATCAGGGAGTAAACCTTCTGAGAATAAAAACAGCTGGAGCTAGTTAAGGTAATTACACAGGGGAAAGGATAATGTACTGGGAACTCCTCAGAAGAATCTGATTTGTGGTGAGGTGAGAGAGATAAAAGCTCATATAGGAACGACATGAACATGCTACGTACGTAGCTGTTTATCAGTAAATATCTCCACTGAGATTAAGAAAAGCAGTAGCTTAATAAATTAAGTATTCCTGATATGGTTACTGTACTGGTAAATCCCCAAAAGAATCTGGATTGTGGTGAGGGAACAGAGAAAAAAGCTCATTTAGGACCTGCACTTACGAAGGGGGTAGGCAGCTGTATATCAGGGAGTAAACCTTCTGAGAATCAAAACAGCTGGAGCTTGTTAAGATAATTACACAGGGGAAAGGATAATGTACGGGGAACTCCTCAGAAGAATCTGATTTGTGGTGAGGGGAGATACAAGCTCATATAGGAACGACATGAACATGCTGCGTACGTAGCTGTTTATCATTAAATATCTCCACTGAGATTAAGAAAAGAAGTAGCTTAATATATTAAGTACTTATTAGTAAGGTTACTGTACTGGTAACTCCCCAAAAGAATCTGGATTGTGGTGAGGGAACAGAGAAAAAAGCTCATTTAGGACCTGCACTTACGAAGGGGATAGGCAGCTGTATATCAGGGAGTAAACCTACTGAGAATAAAAACAGCTGGAGCTTGTTAGGGTAATTATACAGGGGAAAGGATAATGTACTGGGAACTCCTCAGAAGAATCTGATTTGTGGTGAGGGAAGAGAGATAAAAGCTCATTTAGGAAGGACATGAACATGCTGCGTAGGTAGCTGTTTATCAGTAAATATCTCCACTGAGATTAAGAAAAGCAGTAGCTTAAGAAATTAAGAACTTCCTGGTATGGTTACTGTACTGGTAACTCCCCAAAAGAATCTGGATTGTGGTGAGGGAACAGAGAAAAAGGCTCATTTAAGACCTGCACTTACCAATGGGGTAGGCAGCAGTATATCAGGGAGTAAACCTTCTGAGAATAAAAACAGCTGGAGCTTGTTAAGGTAATTACACAGGGGAAAGGATAATGTACTGAGAACTCCTCAGAAGAATCTGATTTATGGTGAGGGGAGAGAGATAAAAGCTCATTTAGGAACGACATGAAAATGCTGCATAGGTAACTGTTTATCCGTAAATATCTCCACTGAGATTAAGAAAAGCAGTAGCTTAATAAATAAAGTACTTCCTGTTATGGTTACTGTACTGGTAACTCCCCAAATGAATCTGGATTGTGGTGAGGGAACAGAGAAAAAAGCTCATATAGGACCTGCACTTACGAGGGGGGTAGGCAGCTGTATATCAGGGAGTAAACCTTCTGAGTATAAAAACAGCTGGAGTTTCTTAAGGTAATTACACAGGGGAAAGGATAATGTACTGGAAACTCCTCAGAAGAATCTGATTTGTGGTGAGGGGAGAGAGATAAAAGCTCATTTAGGAACGACATGAACATGCTGCGTAGGTAGCTGTTTATCAGTAAATATCTCCACTGAGATTATGAAAAGCAGTAGCTTAATAAATTAAGTACTTCATGGTATGGTTACTGTATTGGTAACACCCAAAAAGAATCTGGATTGTGGTGAGGGAACAGAGAAAAAAGCTCATTTAGGACCTGCTCTTATGAAGGTGGTAGGCAGCTGTATATCAGGGAGTATCCCTTCTGAGAATAAAAACAGCTGGAGCTTGTTAAGGTAATTACACAGGGGAAAGGAAAATGTACTGGGAACTCCTCAGAAGAATCTGATTTGTGGTGAGTGGGGAGAGATAAAAGCTCATTTAGGAACTACATGAACATGCTTCGTAGGTAGCTGTTTATCAATAAATATCTCCACTGAGATTATGAAAAGCAGTAGCTTAATAAATTAAGTACTTCCTGGTATGGTTACTGTGCTGGTAACTCCCCAAAACAATCTGGATTGTGGTGAGGGAGCAGAGAAAAAAGCTCATTTAGGACCTGCACTTATGAAGGTTTAGGCAGCTGTATATCAGGGAGTAAACCTCCTGAGAATAAAAACAGCTGGAGCTTGTTAAGGTAATTAGACAATGGAAAGGATAATGTACTGGGAACTCCTTAGAAGAATCTGATTTGTGGTGAGGGGAGAGAGATAAAAGCTCATTTAGGAAAGACATGAACATGCTGCGTAGGTAGCTCTTTATCAGTAAATATCTCCACTGAGATTAAGAAAAGCAGTAGCTTAATAAATTAAGTACTTCCTGGTATGGTTACTGTACTGGTAACTCCCCAAAAGAATCTGGATTGTGGTGAGGGAACAGAGAAAAAAGCACATTTAGGACCTGCACTTACGAAGGGGGTAGGCAGCTGTATATCATGGAGTATCCCTTCTGAGAATAAAAACAGCTGGAGCTTGTTAAGGAAATTACACAGGGGAAAGGATAATGTACTGGGAACTCCTCAGAAGAATCTGATTTGTGGTGAGGGGAGAGAGATAAAAGCTCATATAGAAACGACATGAACATGCTGCGTAGGTAGCTGTTTATCAGTAAATATCTCCACTGAGATTAACAAAAGCAGTAGCTTAATAAGTTTAGTACTTCCTAGTATGGTTACTGTACTGGTAACTCCCCAAAAGAATCTGGATTGTGGTGAGGGAACAGAGAAAAAAGCTCATTTAGGACCTGCACTTACGAAGGGGGTAGGCAGCTGTATATCAGGGAGTAAACCTTCTGAGAATTAAAACAGCTGGAGTTTGTTTGGTAATTACAGAGGGGAAAGGAAAATGTACTGGAAACTCCTCAGAAGAATCTGATTTGTGGTGAGGGGAGAGAGATAAAAGCTCATTTAGGAACGACATGAACATGCTGCGTAGGTAGCTGTTTATCAGTAAATATCTCCACTGAGATTATGAAAAGCAGTAGCTTAATAAATTAAGTACTTCATGGTATGGTTACTGTATTGGTAACACCCCAAAAGAATCTGGATTGTGGTGAGGGAACAGAGAAAAAAGCTCATTTAGGACCTGCACTTATGAAGGTGGTAGGCAGCTGTATATCAGGGAGTATCCCTTCTGAGAATAAAAACAGCTGGAGCTTGTTAAGGTAATTACACAGGGGAAAGGAAAATGTACTGGGAACTCCTCAGAAGAATCTGATTTGTGGTGAGTGGGGAGAGATAAAAGCTCATTTAGGAACTACATGAACATGCTTCGTAGGTAGCTGTTTATCAATAAATATCTCCACTGAGATTATGAAAAGCAGTAGCTTAATAAATTAAGTACTTCCTGGTATGGTTACTGTGCTGGTAACTCCCCAAAACAATCTGGATTGTGGTAAGGGAGCAGAGAAAAAAGCTCATTTAGGACCTGCACTTATGAAGGTTTAGGCAGCTGTATATCAGGGAGTAAACCTCCTGAGAATAAAAACAGCTGGAGCTTGTTAAGGTAATTAGACAATGGAAAGGATAATGTACTGGGAACTCCTTAGAAGAATCTGATTTGTGGTGAGGGGAGAGAGATAAAAGCTCATTTAGGAACGACATGAACATGCTGCATAGGTAGCTCTTTATCAGTAAATATCTCCACTGAGATTAAGAAAAGCAGTAGCTTAATAAATTAAGTACTTCCTGGTATGGTTACTGTACTGGTAACTGCCCAAAAGAATCTGGATTGTGGTGAGGGAACAGAGAAAAAAGCTCATTTAGGACCTGCACTTACGAAGGGGGTAGGCAGCTGTATATCATGGAGTATCCCTTCTGAGAATAAAAACAACTGGAGCTTGTTAAGGTAATTACACAGGGGAAACGATAATGTACTGGGAACTCCTCAGAAGAATCTGATTTGTGGTGAGGGGAGAGAGATAAAAGCTCATATAGAAAGGACATGATCATGCTGCGTAGGTAGCTGTTTATCAGTAAATATCTCCACTGAGATTAACAAAAGCAGTAGCTTAATAAGTTTAGTACTTCCTAGTATGGTTACTGTACTGGTAACTCCCCAAAAGAATCTGGATTGTGGTGAGGGAACAGAGAAAAATGCTCATTTATGACCTGCACTTACGAAGGGGGTAGGCAGCTGTATATCAGGGACTAAACCTTCTGAGAAAAAAAACAGCTGGATCATGTTAAGGTAATTACACAGGGGAAAGGATAATGTACTGAGAACTCCTCAGAAGAATCTGATTTGTGGTGAGGGGAGAGAGATAAAAGCTCATTTAGGAACGACAAGAACATGCTGCGTAGGTAGCTGTTTATAAGTAAATATCTACACTGAGATTAAGAAAAGCAGTAGCTTAATAAATGAAGTACTTCCTGGTATGGTTACTGTACTGGTAACTCCCCAAAAGAATCTGCATTGTGGTGAGGGAACAGAGAAAAAAGCTCATTTAGCACCTGCACTTACGAAGGGGGTGGGCAGCTGTATATCAGGGAGTAAACCTTCTGAGAATAAAAACAGGTGGAGCTTGTTAAGGTAATTAAACAGGGGAAAGGATAATGTACTGGGAACTCCTCAGAAGAATCTGATTTGTGGTGAGGGCAGAGAGATAAAAGCTCATTTAGAAACGACAAGAAAATGCTGCATAGGTATCTGTTTATCAGTAAATATCTCCACTGAGAATAAGAAAAGCAGTAGCTTAATAAATTAAGTACTTCCTGGTATGGTTACTGGACTGGTAACTACCGAAAAGAATCTGGATTGTGGTGAGGGAACAGAGAAAAAAGCTCATTTAGGACCTGCAGTTACGAAGGGGGTAAACAGCTGTATATCAGGGAGTAAACCTTCTGAGACTAAAAACAGCTGGAGCTTGTGAAGGTAATTACACAGGGGAAAGGATAATGTACTGGGAACTCCTCAGAATAATCTGATTTGTGGTGAGAGGAGAGAGATAAAAGCTCATTTAGGATCGACATGAACATGCTGCATAGGTAGCTGTTTATCAGTAAATATCTCCACTGAGATTAAGAAAAGCAGTAGCTTAATAAATTAAGTACTTCCTGGAATGGTTACTGTACTGGTAACTCCCCAAAAGAATCTGGATTGTGGTGAGGGAACAGAGAAAAAAGCTCATTTAGGACCTGCACTTACGAAAAGGGTAGGCAACAATATATCAGGGAGTATCCCTTCTGAGAATTTTTACAGCTGGAGCTTGTTAAGTTAATTACACAAGGGAAAGGATAATGTACTGGGAACTCCTCAGAAGAATCTGATTTGTGGTGAGGGGAGAGAGATAAAAGCTCATTTAGGAACGACATGACCATGCTGCGTAAGTAGCTGTTTATCAGTAAATATCTCCACTGAGATTAAGAAAAGCAGTTGCTTAATAAATTAAGTACTTCCTGGTATGGTTATTGTACTGGTAACTCCCCAAAAGAATCAGAATTGTGGTGTGGGAACAGAGAAAAAAGCTCATTGAGGACCTGCACTTACGAACGGGGTAGGCAGCTGTATATCAGGGAGTAAACCTTCTGAGAATAAAAACAGCTAGAGCTTGTTAAGGTAATTACACAGGGGAAAGAATAATGTACTGGGAACTCCTCAGAAGAATCTGAATTGTGGTGAGGTGAGAGAGATAAAAGCTCATATAGCAACGACATGAACATGCTGCGTACGTAGCTGTTTATCAGTAAATATCTCCACTGAGATTAAGAAAAGCAGTAGCTTAATAAATAAAGTACTTCCCGGTATGGTTACTGTACTGGTAACTCCCCAAAAGAATCTGGATTGTGGTGAGGGAACAGAGAAAAAAGCTCATTTAGGACCTGCACTTACGAAGGGGGTAGGCAGCTGTATATCAGGGAGTAAACCTTCTGAGAATAAAAACAGCTGGAGCATGTTAAGGTAATTACACAGGGGAAAGGATAATGTACTGGGAAATCCTCAGAAGAATCTGATTTGTGGTGAGGGGAGAGAGATAAAAGCTCATTTAGGAACGACCTGAACATGCTGCGTAGGTAGCTGTTTATCAGTAAATATCTCCACTGAGAGTAAGAAAAGCAGTAGCTTATTAAATTAAGTACTTCCTGGTATGGTTACTGTACTGGTAACTCCCCAAAAGAATCTGGATTGTGGTGAGGGAACAGAGAAAAAATCTCATTTAGGACCTGCACTTACGAAGGGGGTAGGCAGCTGTATATCAGGGAGTAAACCTTCTGAGAATAAAAACAGCTGGAGCATGTTAAGGTAATTACACAGGGGAAAGGATAATGTACTGGGAACTCCTCAGAAGAATCTGAATTGTGGTGAGGGGTGAGAGAAAAAAGCTCATTTATGAAAGTCATGAACATGCTGAGTAGGTAGCAGTTTATCAGTAAATATCTCCACTGAGATTAAGAAAAGCAGTAGCTTAATAAATTAAGTACTTTCTGGTATGGTTACTGTACTGGTAACTCCCCAAAAGAATCTGGATTGTGGTGAGGGAACAGAGAAAAAAGCTCATTTAGGACCTGCACTTACGAATGGGGTAGGCAGCTGTATATCAGGGAGTAAACCTTCTGAGAATAAAAACAGCTGGAGCTTGTTAAGGTAATTACACAGGGGAAAGGATAATGTACTGGGAACTCCTCAGAATAATCTGATTTGTGGTGAGGAGAGAGAGATAAAAGTTCATTTAGGAACGACATGAACTTGCTGCGTAGGTAGCTGTTTATCAGTAAATATCTCCACTGAGATTAAGAAAAGCAGTAGCTTAATAAATTAAGTACTTCCTGGTATGCTTACTGTACTGGTAACTCCCCAAAAGAATCTGGATTGTGGTGAGGGAACAGAGAAAAAAGCTCATTTAGGACCTGCACTTACGAAGGGGGTAGGCAGTTGTATATCAGGGAGTAAACCTTCTGAGAATAAAAACAGCTGGAACTTGTTAAGTTAATTACACAGGGGAAAGGATAATGTACTGGGAACTCCTCAGAAGAATCTGATTTGTGCTGAGGGAGAGTGATAAAAGCTCATTTCGGAACGACATGAACATGCTGCGTAGGTAGCTGTTTATCAGTAAATATCTCCACTGAGATTAAGAAAAGCAGTAGCTTAATAAATTAAGTACTTCCTGGTATGGTTACTGTACTGGTAACTCCCCAAAAGAATCTGGATTGTGGTGAGGGAACAGAGAAAAAAGCTCATTTAGGACCTGCACTTACGAAGTTGGTAGGCAGCTGTATATCAGGGAGTAAACCTT
>NW_025961827.1:0-45540 GCF_023159225.1 Perognathus longimembris pacificus | reverse complement strand
ACCAGTACAGTAACCATACCAGGAAGTACTTAATTTATTAAGCTACTGCTTTTCTTAATCTCAGTGGAGATATTTACTGATAAACAGCTACCTACGCAGCATGTACATGTCGTTCCTAAATGAGCTTTTATCTCTCTGCCCTCACCACAAATCAGATTCTTCTGAGGAGTTCGCAGTACATTATCCTTTCCCCTGTGTAATTACCTTAACAAGCTCCAGCTGTTTTTATTCTCAGAAGGTTTACCTCCCTGATATAAAGCTGCCCTACCCCCTTCGTAAGTGCAGGTCCTAATGAGCTTTTTTCTCTGTTCCCTCACCACAATCCAGATTCTTTTGGGGAGGTTACCAGTACAGTAACCATACCAGGAAGTACTTAATTTATTAAGGTACTGCTTTTCTTAATCTCAGTGGAGATATTTACTGATAAACAGCTAACTACGCAGCATGTTCATGTCGTCCTAAATGAGCTTTTATCTCTCTGCCCTCACCACAAATCAGATTCTTCTGAGGAGTTCCCAGTACATTATCCTTTCCCCTGTGTAATTACCTTAACAAGCTCCAGCTGTTTTTATTCTCAGAAGGTTTACTCCTTGATATACAGCTGCCTACCCCCTTCGTAAGTGCAGGTCCTAATGAGTTTTTTCTCTGTTCCCTCACCACAATCCAGATTCTTTTGGGGAGTTACCAGTACAGTAACCATACCAGGAAGTACGTAATTTATTAAGCTTCTGCTTTTCTTAATCTCAGTGGAGATATTTACTGATAAACAGCTACCTACGCAGCATGTTCATGTCGTTCCTAAATGAGCTTTTATCTCTCTGCCCTCACCACGAATCAGATTCTTCTGAGGAGTTCCAGTACATTATCCCTTCCCTGTGTAATTACCTTAACAAGCTCCAGCTGTTTTTATTCTCAGAAGGTTTACTCCCTGATATACAGCTGCCTACCCCCTTCGTAAGTGCAGGTCCTAAATGAGCTTTTTTCTCTGTTCCCTCACCACAATCCAGATTCTTTTGGGGAGTTACCAGTACAGTAACCATACCAGGAAGTACTTAATTTATTAAGCTACTGATTTTCTTAATCTCAGTGGAGATATTTACTGATAAACAGCTGCCTACGCAGCATGTTCATGTCGTTCCTAAACGAGCTTTTATCTCTCTGCCCTCACCACAAATCAGATTCTTCTGAGGAGTTCCCAGTACATTATCCTTTCCCCTGTGTAATTACCTTAACAAGCTCCAGCTGTTTTTATTCTCAGAAGGTTTACTCCCTGATATACAGCTTCCTACCCCCTTCGTAAGTGCAGGTCCTAAATGAGCATTTTTCTCTGTTCCCTCACCACAATCCAGATTCTTTTGGGGAGTTACCAGTACAGTAACCATACCAGGAAGTACTTAATTTATTAAGCTACTGCTTTTCTTAATCTCAGTGGAGATATTTACTGATAAACAGCTACCTACGCAGAATGTTCATGTCGTTCCTAAATGAGGTTTTATCTCTCTGCCCTCACCACAAATCAGATTCTTCTGACGAGTTCCCAGTACATTATCCTTTCCCTGTGTAATTACCTTAACAAGCTCCAGCTGTTTTTATTCTCAGAAGGTTTACTCCCTGATATACAGCTGCCTACCCCTTCGTAAGTGCAGGTCCTAATGAGCTTTTTTCTCTGTTCCCTCACCACAATCCAGATTCTTTTGGGAGTTACCAGTACAGTAACCATACCAGGAAGTACTTAATTTATTAAGCTACTGCTTTTCTTAATCTCAGTGGAGATATTTACTGATAAACAGCTGCCTACGCAGCATGTTCATGTCGTTCCTAAATGAGCTTTTATCTCTCTCCCCTCACCACAAATCAGATTCTTCTGAGGAGTTCCCAGTACATTATCCTTTCCCCTGTGTAATTACCTTAACAAGCTCCAGCTGTTTTTATTCTCAGAAGGTTTACTCCCTGATATACAGCTGCCTACCCCCTTCGTAAGTGCAGGTCCTAAATGAGCTTTTTTCTCTGTTCCCTCCCCACAATCCAGATTCTTTTGGGGAGTTACCAGTACAGTAAACATACCAGGAAGTACTTAATTTATTAAGCTACTGCTTTTCTTAATCTCAGTGGAGATATTTACTGATAAACAGCTACCTACGCAGCATGTTCATGTCGTTCCTAAATGAGCTTTTATCTCTCTGCCCTCACCACAAATCAGATTCTTCTGAGGAGTTCCCAGTACATTATCCTTTCCCTGTGTAATTACCTTAACAAGCTCCAGCTGTTTTTATTCTCAGAAGGTTTACTCCCTGATAAACAGCTGCCTACCCCCTTCGTAAGTGCAGGTCCTAAATTAGCTTTTTTCTCTGTTCCTCCCCACAATCCAGATCCTTTTGGGGAGTTACCAGTACAGTAACCATACCAGGAAGTACTTAATTTATTAAGCTACTGCTTTTCTTAATCTCAGTGGAGATATTTACTGATAAACAGCTACCTACGCAGCATGTTCATGTCGTTCCTAAATGAGCTTTTATCTCTCTGCCCTCACCACAAATCAGATTCTTCTGTGGAGTTCCCAGTACATTATCCTTTCCCCCTGTGTAATTACCTTAACAAGCTCCAGCTGTTTTTATTCTCAGAAGGTTCACTCCCTGATATACAGCTCCCTAGCCCCTTCGTAAGTGAAGGTCCTAAATGAGCTTTTTTCTCTGTTCCCTCACCACAATCCAGATTCTTTTGGGGAGTTACCAGTACAGTAACCATACCAGGAAGTACTTAGTTTATTAAGCTACTGCTTTTCTTAATCTCAGTGAGATATTTACTGATAAACAGCTACCTATGCAGCATGTTCATGTCGTTCCTAAATGAGCTTTTATCTCTCTGCCTCACCACAAATCAGATTCTTCTGAGAGTTCCCAGTACATTATCCTTTCACCTGTGTAATTACCTTAACACGCTCCAGCTGTTTTTATTCTCAGAAGGTTTACTCCCTGATATACAGCTGCCTACCCCCTTCGTAAGTGCAGGTCCTAAATGAGCTTTTTTCTCTGTTCCCTCACCACAATCCAGATTCTTTTGGGGAGTTACCAGTACAGTAACCATACCAGGAAGTACTTAATTTATTAAGCTACTGCTTTTCTTAATCTCAGTGGAGATATTTACTGATAAACAGCTACCTACGCAGCATGTTCATGTCGTTCCTAAATGAGCTTTTATCTCTCTGCCTTCAGCACAAATCAGATTCTTCTGAGGAGTTCCCAGTACATTATCCTTTCCCTGTGTAATTACCTTAACAAGCTCCAGCTGTTTTTATTCTCAGAAGGTTTACTCCCTGATATACAGCTGCCTACCCCCTTCGTAAGTGCAGGTCCTAAATGAGCTTTTTTCTCTGTTCCCTCACCACAATCCAGATTCTTTTGGGGAGTTACCAGTACAGTAACCATACCAGGAGAGTACTTAATTTATTAAGCTACTGCTTTTCTTAATCTCAGTGGAGATATTTACTGATAAACAGCTACCTACGCAGCATGTTCATGTCGTTCCTAAATGAGCTTTTATCTCTCTGCCCTCACCACAAATCAGATTCTTCTGAATAGTTCCCAGTACATTATCATTTCCCATTTGTAATTACCTTAACAAGCTCCAGCTGTTTTTATTCTCAGAAGGTTTACTCCCTGATATACAGCTGCCTACCCCCTTCGTAAGTGCAGGTCCTAAATGAGCTTTTTTCTCTGTTCCCTCACCACAATCCAGATTCTTTAGGGGAGTTACCAGTACAGTAACCATACCAGGAAGTACTTAATTTATTAAGCTACTGCTTTTCTTAATCTCAGTGGAGATATTTACTGATAAACAGCTACCTACGCAGCATGTTCATGTCGTTCCTAAATGAGCTTTTATCTCTCTGCCCTCACCACAAATCAGATTCTTCTGAGGAGTTCCCAGTACATTATCCTTTCCCCTGTGTAATTACCTTAACAAGCTCCAGCTGTTTTTATTCTCAGAAGGTTTACTCCTGATATACAGCTGCCTACCCCCTTTGTAAGTGCAGGTCGTAAATGAGCTTTTTTTCTCTGTCTCCTCCCCACTATCCAGATTCTTTTGGGGTGTTAACAGTACAGTAACCATACCAGGAAGTACTTAATTTATTAAGCTACTGCTTTTCTTAATCTCAGTGGAGATATTTACTGATAAACAGCTACTTACGCAGCATGTTCATGTCGTTCCTAAATGAGCTTTTATCTCTCTGCCCTCACCACAAATCAGATTCTTCTGAGGAGTTCCCAGTACATTATCCTTTCCCCTGTGTAATTACCTTAACAAGCTCCAGCTGTTTTTATTCTCAGAAGGTTTACTCCCTGATATACAGCTGCCTACCCCCTTCGTAAGTGCAGGTCCTAAATGAGCTTTTTTCTCGGTTCCCTCCCCACAATCCAGATTCTTTTGGGGGGTTACCAGTACAGTAACCATACCAGGAAGTACTTAATTTATTAAGCTACTGCTTTCTTAATCTCAGTGGAGATATTTAGTGATAAACAGCTACCTACGCAGCATGTTCATGTCGTTCCTAAATGAGCTTTTATCTCTCTGCCCTCACCACAAATCAGATTCTTCTGAGGAGTTCCCAGTACATTATCCTTTCCCCTGTGTAATTACCTTAACAAGCTCCAGCTGTTTTTATTCTCAGAAGGTTTACTCCCTGATATACAGCTGCCTACCCCCTTCGTAAGTGCAGTTCCTAAATGAGCTTTTTTCTCTGTTCCCTCACCACAATCCAGATTCTTTTGGGGAGTTACCAGTACAGTAACCATACCAGGAAGTACTTAATTTATTAAGCTACTGCTTTTCTTAATCTCAGTGGAGATATTTACTGATAAACAGCTACCTACGCAGCATGTTCATGTCGTTCTTAAATGAGCTTTTATCTCTCTGCCTTCACCACAAATCAGATTCTTCTGAGGAGTTCCCAGTACATTATCCTTTCCCCTGTGTAATTACCTTAACAAGCTCCAGCTGTTTTTATTTCAGAAGTTTTACTCCCTGATATACAGCTGCCTACCCCCTTCGTAAGTGCAGGTCCTAAATGAGCTTTTTTTCTCTGTTCCCTCACCACAATCCAGATCTTTTGGGGAGTTACCAGTACAGTAACCATACCAGGAAGTACTTAGTTTATTAAGCTACTGCTTTTCTTAATCTCAGTGGAGATATTTACTGATAAACAGCTACCTACGCAGCATGTTCATGTCGTTCCTAAATGAGCTTTTATCTCTCTGCCCTCACCACAAATCAGATTCTTCTGAGGAGTTCCCAGTACATTATCCTTTCCCCTGTGTAATTACCTTAACACGCTCCAGCTGGTTTTATTCTCAGAAGGTTTACTCCCTGATATACAGCTGCCTACCCCTTCGTATGCGCAGGTCCTAAATGAGCTTTTTTCTCTGTTCCCTCACCACAATCCAGATTCTTTTGGGGAGTTACCAGTACAGTAACCATACCAGGAAGTACTTTAATTTATTAAGCTACTGCTTTTCTTAATCTCAGTGGAGATATTTACTGATAAACAGCTACCTACGCAGCATGTTCATGTCGTTCCTAAATGAGCTTTTATCTCTCTGCCTTCAGCACAATTCAGATTCTTCTGAGGAGTTCCCAGTACATTATCCTTTCCCAGTGTAATTACCTTAACAAGCTCCAGCTGTTTTTATTCTCAGAAGGTTTACTCCCTGATATACAGCTGCCTACCCCCTTCGTAAGTGCAGGTCCTAAATGAGCTTTTTTCTCTGTTCCCTCACCACAATCCAGATTCTTTTGGGGAGTTACCAGTACAGTAACCATACCAGGAAGTACTTAATTTATTAAGCTACTGCTTTTCTTAATCTCAGTGGAGATATTTACTGATAAACAGCTACCTACGCAGCATGTTCATGTCCGTTCCTAAATGAGCTTTTATCTCTCTGCCCTCACCACAAATCAGATTCTTCTGAATAGTTCCCAGTACATTATCATTTCCATGTGTAATTACCTTAACAAGCTCCAGCTGTTTTTTATTCTCAGAAGGTTTACTCCCTGATATACAGCTGCCTAACCCCTTCGTAAGTGCAGGTCCTAAATGAGCTTTTTTCTCTGTTCCCTCACCACAATCCAGATTCTTTAGGGTAGTTACCAGTACAGTAACCATACCAGGAAGTACTTAATTTATTAAGCTACTGCTTTTCTTAATCTCAGTGGAGATATTTACTGATAAACAGCTACCTACGCAGCATGTTCATGTCGTTCCTAAATGAGCTTTTATCTCTCTGCCCTCACCACAAATCAGATTCTTCTGAGGAGTTCCCAGTACATTATCCTTTCCCCTGTGTAATTACCTTAACACGCTCCAGCTGTTTTTATTCTCAGAAGGTTTACTCCCTGATATACAGCTGCCTACCCCCTTGGTAAGTGCAGGTCCTAAATGAGCTTTTTTCTCTGTTCCCTCACCACAATCCAGATTCTTTTGGGGAGTTACCAGTACAGAAACCATACCAGGAAGTACTTAATTTATTAAGCTACTGCTTTTCTTAATCTCAGTGGAGATATTTACTGATAAACAGCTACCTACGCAGCATGTTCATGTCGTTCCTAAATGAGCTTTTATCTCTCTGCCTTCAGCACAAATCAGATTCTTCTGAGGAGTTCCCAGTACATTATCCTTTCCCCTGTGTAATTACCTTAACAAGCTCCAGCTGTTTTTATTCTCAGAAGGTTTACTCCCTGATATACAGCTGCCTACCCCCTTCGTAAGTGCAGGTCCTAAATGAGCTTTTTTCTCTGTTCCCTCACCACAATCCAGATTCTTTTGGGGAGTTACCAGTACAGTAACCATACCAGGAAGTACTTAATTTATTAAGCTACTGCTTTTCTTAATCTCAGTGGAGATATTTACTGATAAACAGCTACCTACGCAGCATGTTCATGTCGTTCCTAAATGAGCTTTTATCTCTCTGCCCTCACCACAAATCAGATTCTTCTGAATAGTTCCCAGTACATTATCATTTCCCATGTGTAATTACCTTAACAAGCTCCAGCTGTTTTTATTCTCAGAAGGTTTACTCCCTGATATACAGCTGCCTACCCCCTTCGTAAGTGCAGGTCCTAAATGAGCTTTTTTCTCTGTTCCCTCACCACAATCCAGATTCTTTAGGGGAGTTACCAGTACAGTAACCATACCAGGAAGTACTTAATTTATTAAGCTACTGCTTTTCTTAATCTCAGTGGAGATATTTACTGATAAACAGCTACCTACGCAGCATGTTCATGTCGTTCCTAAATGAGCTTTTATCTCTCTGCCCTCACCACAAATCAGATTCTTCTGAGGAGTTCCCAGTACATTATCCTTTCCCCTGTGTAATTACCTTAACAAGCTCCAGCTGTTTTTATTCTCAGAAGGTTTACTCCCTGATATACAGCTGCCTACCCCCTTTGTAAGTGCAGGTCGTAAATGAGCTTTTTTCTCTGTTCCCTCCCCACTATCCAGATTCTTTTGGGGTGTTAACAGTACAGTAACCATACCAGGAAGTACTTAATTTATTAAGCTACTGCTTTTCTTAATCTCAGTGGAGATATTTACTGATAAACAGCTACTTACGCAGCATGTTCATGTCGTTCCTAAATGAGCTTTTATCTCTCTGCCCTCACCACAAATCAGATTCTTCTGAGGAGTTCCCAGTACATTATCCTTTCCCCTGTGTAATTACCTTAACAAGCTCCAGCTGTTTTTATTCTCAGAAGGTTTACTCCCTGATATACAGCTGCCTACCCCCTTCGTAAGTGCAGGTCCTAAATGAGCTTTTTTCTCGGTTCCCTCCCCACAATCCAGATTCTTTTGGGGGGTTACCAGTACAGTAACCATACCAGGAAGTACTTAATTTATTAAGCTACTGCTTTTCTTAATCTCAGTGGAGATATTTAGTGATAAACAGCTACCTACGCAGCATGTTCATGTCGTTCCTAAATGAGCTTTTATCTCTCTGCCCTCACCACAAATCAGATTCTTCTGAGGAGTTCCCAGTACATTATCCTTTCCCCTGTGTAATTACCTTAACAAGCTCCAGCTGTTTTTATTCTCAGAAGGTTTACTCCCTGATATACAGCTGCCTACCCCCTTCGTAAGTGCAGGTCCTAAATGAGCTTTTTTCTCTGTTCCCTCCCCACAATCCAGATTCTTTTGGGGAGTTACCAGTACAGTAACCATACCAGGAAGTACTTAGTTTATTAAGCTACTGCTTTTCTTAATCTCAGTGGAGATATTTACTGAAAAACAGCTACCTACGCAGCATGTTCATGTAGTTCCTAAATGAGCTTTTATCTCTCTGCCGTCACCACAAATCAGATTCTTCTCAGGAGTTCCCAGTACATTATCCTTTCCCCTGTGTAATTACCATAACAAGCTCCAGCTGTTTTTATTCTCAGAAGGTTTACTCCCTGATATACAGCTGCCTACCCCCTTCGTAAGTGCAGTTCCTAAATGAGCTTTTTTCTCTGTTCCCTCACCACAATCCAGATTCTTTTGGGGAGTTACCAGTACAGTAACCATACCAGGAAGTACTTAATTTATTAAGCTACTGCTTTTCTTAATCTCAGTGGAGATATTTACTGATAAACAGCTACCTACGCAGCATGTTCATGTCGTTCTTAAATGAGCTTTTATCTCTCTGCCTTCACCACAAATCAGATTCTTCTGAGGAGTTCCCAGTACATTATCCTTTCCCCTGTGTAATTACCTTAACAAGCTCCGGCTGTTTTTATTTTCAGAAGTTTTACTCCCTGATATACAGCTGCCTACCCCCTTCGTAAGTGCAGGTCCTAAATGAGCTTTTTTCTCTGTTCCCTCACCACAATCCAGATTCTTTTGGGGAGTTACCAGTACAGTAACCATACCAGGAAGTACTTAGTTTATTAAGCTACTGCTTTTCTTAATCTCAGTGGAGATATTTACTGATAAACAGCTACCTACGCAGCATGTTCATGTCGTTCCTAAATGAGCTTTTATCTCTCTGCCCTCACCACAAATCAGATTCTTCTGAGGAGTTCCCAGTACATTATCCTTTCCCCTGTGTAATTACCTTAACACGCTCCAGCTGGTTTTATTCTCAGAAGGTTTACTCCCTGATATACAGCTGCGTACCCCCTTCGTATGCGCAGGTCCTAAATGAGCTTTTTTCTCTGTTCCCTCACCACAATCCAGATTCTTTTGGGAGTTACCAGTACAGTAACCATACCAGGAAGTACTTAATTTATTAAGCTACTGCTTTTCTTAATCTCAGTGGAGATATTTACTGATAAACAGCTACCTACGCAGCATGTTCATGTCGTTCCTAAATGAGCTTTTATCTCTCTGCCCTCACCACAAATCAGATTCTTCTGAATAGTTCCCAGTACATTATCATTTCCCATGTGTAATTACCTTAACAAGCTCCAGCTGTTTTTATTCTCAGAAGGTTTACTCCCTGATATACAGCTGCCTAACCCCTTCGTAAGTGCAGGTCCTAAATGAGCTTTTTTCTCTGTTCCCTCACCACAATCCAGATTCTTTAGGGTAGTTACCAGTACAGTAACCATACCAGGAAGTACTTAATTTATTAAGCTACTGCTTTTCTTAATCTCAGTGGAGATATTTACTGATAAACAGCTACCTACGCAGCATGTTCATGTCGTTCCTAAATGAGCTTTTATCTCTCTGCCCTCACCACAAATCAGATTCTTCTGAGGAGTTCCCAGTACATTATCCTTTCCCCTGTGTAATTACCTTAACAAGCTCCAGCTGTTTTTATTCTCAGAAGGTTTACTCCCTGATATACAGCTGCCTACCCCCTTTGTAAGTGCAGGTCGTAAATGAGCTTTTTTCTCTGTTCCCTCCCCACTATCCAGATTCTTTTGGGGTGTTAACAGTACAGTAACCATACCAGGAAGTACTTAATTTATTAAGCTACTGCTTTTCTTAATCTCAGTGGAGATATTTACTGATAAACAGCTACTTACGCAGCATGTTCATGTCGTTCCTAAATGAGCTTTTATCTCTCTGCCCTCACCACAAATCAGATTCTTCTGAGGAGTTCCCAGTACATTATCCTTTCCCCTGTGTAATTACCTTAACAAGCTCCAGCTGTTTTTATTCTCAGAAGGTTTACTCCCTGATATACAGCTGCCTACGCCCTTCGTAAGTGCAGGTCCTAAATGAGCTTTTTTCTCTGTTCCCTCACCACAATCCAGATTCTTTTGGGGAGTTACCAGTACAGTAACCATACCAGGAAGTACTTAATTTATTAAGCTACTGCTTTTCTTAATCTCAGTGGAGATATTTACTGATAAACAGCTACCTACGCAGCATGTTCATGTCGTTCCTAAATGAGCTTTTATCTCTCTCCCCTCACCACAAATCAGATTCTTCTGAGGAGTTCCCAGTACATTATCCTTTCCCCTGTGTAATTACCTTAACAAGCTCCAGCTGTTTTTATTCTCAGAAGGTTTACTCCCTGATATACAGCTGCCTACCCCCTTCGTAAGTGCAGGTCCTAAATGAGCTTTTTTCTCTGTTCCCTCCCCACAATCCAGATTCTTTTGGGGAGTTACCAGTACAGTAACCATACCAGGAAGTACTTAATTTATTAAGCTACTGCTTTTCTTAATCTCAGTGGAGATATTTACTGATAAACAGCTACCTACGCAGCATGTTCATGTCGTTCCTAAATGAGCTTTTATCTCTCTGCCCTCACGACAAATCAGATTCTTCTGAGGAGTTCCCAGTACATTATCCTTTCCCCTGTGTAATTACCTTAACAAGCTCCAGCTGTTTTTATTCTCAGAAGGTTTACTCCCTGATAAACAGCTGCCTACCCCCTTCGTAAGTGCAGGTCCTAAATTAGCTTTTTTCTCTGTTCCCTCCCCACAATCCAGATCCTTTTGGGGAGTTACCAGTACAGTAACCATACCAGGAAGTACTTAATTTATTAAGCTACTGCTTTTCTTAATCTCAGTGGAGATATTTACTGATAAACAGCTACCTACGCAGCATGTTCATGTCGTTCCTAAATGAGCTTTTATCTCTCTGCCCTCACCACAAATCAGATTCTTCTGTGGAGTTCCCAGTACATTATCCTTTCCCCTGTGTAATTACCTTAACAAGCTCCAGCTGTTTTTATTCTCAGAAGGTTCACTCCCTGATATACAGCTGCCTACCCCCTTCGTAAGTGCAGGTCCTAAATGAGCTTTTTTCTCTGTTCCCTCAACACAATCCAGATTCTTTTGGGGAGTTACCAGTACAGTAACCATACCAGGAAGTACTTAATTTATTAAGCTACTGCTTTTCTTAATCTCAGTGGAGATATTTACTGATAAGCAGCTACCTACGCAGCATGTTCATGTCGTTCCTAAATGAGCTTTTATCTCTCTGCCCTCACCACAAATCAGATTCTTCTGAGGAGTTCCCAGTACATTATCCTTTCCCCTGTGTAATTACCATAACAAGCTCCAGCTGTTTTTATTCTCAGAAGGTTTACTCCCTGATATACAGCTGCCTACCCCCTTCGTAAGTGCAGTTCCTAAATGAGCTTTTTTCTCTGTTCCCTCACCACAATCCAGATTCTTTTGGGGAGTTACCAGTACAGTAACCATACCAGGAAGTACTTAATTTATTAAGCTACTGCTTTTCTTAATCTCAGTGGAGATATTTACTGATAAACAGCTAACTACGCAGCATGTTCATGTCGTTCTTAAATGAGCTTTTATCTCTCTGCCCTCACCACAAATCAGATTCTTCTGAGGAGTTCCCAGTACATTATCCTTTCCCCTGTGTAATTACCTTAACGAGCTCCAGCTGTTTTTATTTTCAGAAGTTTTATTCCCTGATATACAGCTCCCTAGCCCCTTCGTAAGTGCAGGTCCTAAATGAGCTTTTTTCTCTGTTCCCTCACCACAATCCAGATTCTTTTGGGGAGTTACCAGTACAGTAACCATACCAGGAAGTACTTAGTTTATTAAGCTACTGCTTTTCTTAATCTCAGTGGAGATATTTACTGATAAACAGCTACCTACGCAGCATGTTCATGTCGTTCCTAAATGAGCTTTTATCTCTCTGCCCTCACCACAAATCAGATTCTTCTGAGGAGTTCCCAGTACATTATCCTTTCCCCTGTGTAATTACCTTAACACGCTCCAGCTGTTTTTATTCTCAGAAGGTTTACTCCCTGATATACAGCTGCCTACCCCCTTCGTAAGTGCAGGTCCTAAATGAGCTTTTTTCTCTGTTCCCTCACCACAATCCAGATTCTTTTGGGGAGTTACCAGTACAGTAACCATACCAGGAAGTACTTAATTTATTAAGCTACTGCTTTTCTTAATCTCAGTGGAGATATTTACTGATAAACAGCTACCTACGCAGCATGTTCATGTCGTTCCTAAATGAGCTTTTATCTCTCTGCCTTCAGCACAAATCAGATTCTTCTGAGGAGTTCCCAGTACATTATCCTTTCCCCTGTGTAATTACCTTAACAAGCTCCAGCTGTTTTTATTCTCAGAAGGTTTACTCCCTGATATACAGCTGCCTACCCCCTTCGTAAGTGCAGGTCCTAAATGAGCTTTTTTCTCTGTTACCTCACCACAATCCAGATTCTTTTGGGGAGTTACCAGTACAGTAACCATACCAGGAAGTACTTAATTTATTAAGCTACTGCTTTTCTTAATCTCAGTGGAGATATTTACTGATAAACAGCTACCTACGCAGCATGTTCATGTCGTTCCTAAATGAGCTTTTATCTCTCTGCCCTCACCACAAATCAGATTCTTCTGAATAGTTCCCAGTACATTATCATTTCCCATGTGTAATTACCTTAACAAGCTCCAGCTGTTTTTATTCTCAGAAGGTTTACTCCCTGATATACAGCTGCCTACCCCCTTCGTAAGTGCAGGTCCTAAATGAGCTTTTTTCTCTGTTCCCTCACCACAATCCAGATTCTTTTGGGGAGTTACCAGTACAGTAACCATACCAGGAAGTACTTAATTTATTAAGCTACTGCTTTTCTTAATCTCAGTGGAGATATTTACTGATAAACAGCTACCTACGCAGCATGTTCATGTCGTTCCTAAATGAGCTTTTATCTCTCTGCCCTCACCACAAATCAGATTCTTCTGAGGAGTTCCCAGTACATTATCCTTTCCCCTGTGTAATTACCTTAACAAGCTCCAGCTGTTTTTATTCTCAGAAGGTTTACTCCCTGATATACAGCTGCCTACCCCCTTTGTAAGTGCAGGTCGTAAATGAGCTTTTTTCTCTGTTCCCTCCCCACTATCCAGATTCTTTTGGGGTGTTAACAGTACAGTAACCATACCAGGAAGTACTTAATTTATTAAGCTACTGCTTTTCTTAATCTCAGTGGAGATATTTACTGATAAACAGCTACTTACAAAGCATGTTCATGTCGTTCCTAAATGAGCTTTTATCTCTCTGCCCTCACCACAAATCAGATTCTTCTGAGGAGTTCCCAGTACATTATCCTTTCCCCTGTGTAATTACCTTAACAAGCTCCAGCTGTTTTTATTCTCAGAAGGTTTACTCCCTGATATACAGCTGCCTACCCCCTTCGTAAGTGCAGGTCCTAAATGAGCTTTTTTCTCGGTTCCCTCCCCACAATCCAGATTCTTTTGGGGAGTTACCAGTACAGTAACCATACCAGGAAGTACTTAATTTATTAAGCTACTGCTTTTCTTAATCTCTGTGGAGATATTTAGTGATAAACAGCTACCTACGCAGCATGTTCATGTCGTTCCTAAATGAGCTTTTATCTCTCTGCCCTCACCACAAATCAGATTCTTCTGAGGAGTTCCCAGTACATTATCCTTTCCCCTGTGTAATTACCTTAACAAGCTCCAGCTGTTTTTATTCTCAGAAGGTTTACTCCCTGATATACAGCTGCCTACCCCCTTCGTAAGTGCAGGTCCTAAATGAGCTTTTTTCTCTGTTCCCTCCCCACAATCCAGATTCTTTTGGGGAGTTACCAGTACAGTAACCATACCAGGAAGTACTTAATTTATTAAGCTACTGCTTTTCTTAATCTCAGTGGAGATATTTACTGATAAACAGCTACCTACGCAGCATGTTCATGTCGTTCCTAAATGAGCTTTTATCTCTCTCCCCTCACCACAAATCAAATTCTTCTGAGGAGTTCACAGTACATTATCCTTTCCCCTGTGTAATTACCTTAACAAGCTCCAGCTGTTTTTATTCTCAGAAGGTTTACTCCCTGATATACAGCTGCCTACCCCCTTCGTAAGTGCAGGTCCTAAATGAGCTTTTTTCTCTGTTCCCTCCCCACAATTCAGATTCTTTTGGGGAGTTACCAGTACAGTAACCATACCAGGAAGTACTTAATTTATTAAGCTACTGCTTTTCTTAATCTCAGTGGAGATATTTACTGATAAACAGCTACCTACGCAGCATGTTCATGTCGTTCCTAAATGAGCTTTTATCTCTCTGCCCTCACCACAAATCAGATTCTTCTGAGGAGTTCCCAGTACATTATCCTTTCCCCTGTGTAATTACCTTAACAAGCTCCAGCTGTTTTTATTCTCAGAAGGTTTACTCCCTGATATACAGCTGCCTACCCCCTTCGTAAGTGCAGGTCCTAAATGAGCTTTTTTCTCTGTTCCCTCACCACAATCCAGATTCTTTTGGGGAGTTACCAGTACAGTAACCATACCAGGAAGTACTTAATTTATTAAGCTACTGCTTTTCTTAATCTCAGTGGAGATATTTACTGATAAACAGCTACCTACGCAGCATGTTCATGTCGTTCCTAAATGAGCTTTTATCTCTCTGCCCTCACCATAAATCAGATTCTTTGAGGAGTTCCCAGTACATTATCCTTCCCCTGTGTAATTATCTTAACAAGCTCCAGCTGTTTTTATTCTCAGAAGGTTTAATCCCTGATATACAGCTGCCTACCCCCTTCGTAAGTGCAGTTCCTAAATGAGCTTTTTTCTCTGTTCCCTCACCACAATCCAGATTCTTTTGGGGAGTTACCAGTACAGTAACCATACCAGGAAGTACTTAATTTATTAAGCTACTGCTTTTCTTAATCTCAGTGGAGATATTTACTGATAAACAGCTACCTATGCAGCATGTTCATGTCGTTCCTAAATGAGCTTTTATCTCTCTGCCCTCACCACAAATCAGATTCTTCTGAGGAGTTCCCAGTACATTATCCTTTCCCCTGTGTAATTACCTTAACAAGCTCCTGCTGTTTTTATTCTCAGAAGGTTTACTCCCTGATATACAGCTGCCTACCCCCTTCGTAAGTGCAGGTCCTAAATGAGCTTTTTTCTCTGTTCCCTCACCACAATCCAGATTCTTTTGGGGAGTTACCAGTACAGTAACCATACCATGAAGTACTTAATTTATTAAGCTACTGCTTTTCTTAATCTCAGTGGAGATATTTACTGATAAACAGCTACCTATGCAGCATGTTCATGTCGTTCCTAAATGAGCTTTTATCTCTCTGCCCTCACCACAAATCAGATTCTTCTGAGGAGTTCCCAGTACATTATCCTTTCCCCTGTGTAATTACCTTAACAAGCTCCAGCTGTTTTTATTCTCAGAAGGCTTACTCCTTGATATACAGCTGCCTACCCCCTTCGTAAGTGCAGGTCCTAAATGAGCTTTTTTCTCTGTTCCCTCACCACAATCCAGATTCTTTTGGGGAGTTACCAGTACAGTAACCATACCAGGAAGTACTTAATTTATTAAGCTACTGCTTTTCTTAATCTCAGTGGAGATATTTACTGATAAACAGCTACCTACGCAGCATGTTCATGTCGTTCCTAAATGAGCTTTTATCTCTCTGCCCTCACCACAAATCAGATTCTTCTGAGGAGTTCCCAGTACATTATCCTTTCCCCTGTGTAATTACCTTAACAAGCTCCAGCTGTTTTTATTCTCAGAAGGTTTACTCCCTGATATACAGTTGCCTACCCCCTTCGTAAGTGCAGGTCCTAAATGAGCTTTTTTCTCTGTTCCCTCACCACAATCCAGATTCTTTTGGGGAGTTACCAGTACAGTAACAGTACCAGGAAGTACTTAATTTATTAAGCTACTGCTTTTCTTAATCTCAGTGGAGATATTTACTGATAAACAGCTACCTACGCAGCATGTTCATGTCGTTCCTAAATGAGCTTTTATCTCTCTGCCCTCACCACAAATCAGATTCTTCTGAGGAGTTCCCAGTACATTATCCTTTCCCCTGTGTAATTACCTTAACACGCTCCAGCTGTTTTTATTCTCAGAAGGTTTACTCCCTGATATACAGCTGCCTACCCCCTTCGTAAGTGCAGGTCCTAAATGAGCTTTTTTCTCTGTTCCCTCACCACAATCCAGATTCTTTTGGGGAGTTACCAGTACAGTAACCATACCAGGAAGTACTTAATTTATTAAGCTACTGCTTTTCTTAATCTCAGTGGAGATATTTACTGATAAACAGCTACCTACGCAGCATGTTCATGTCGTTCCTAAATGAGCTTTTATCTCTCTGCCTTCAGCACAAATCAGATTCTTCTGAGGAGTTCCCAGTACATTATCCTTTCCCCTGTGTAATTACCTTAACAAGCTCCAGCTGTTTTTATTCTCAGAAGGTTTACTCCCTGATATACAGCTGCCTACCCCCTTCGTAAGTGCAGGTCCTAAATGAGCTTTTTTCTCTGTTACCTCACCACAATCCAGATTCTTTTGGGGAGTTACCAGTACAGTAACCATACCAGGAAGTACTTAATTTATTAAGCTACTGCTTTTCTTAATCTCAGTGGAGATATTTACTGATAAACAGCTACCTACGCAGCATGTTCATGTCGTTCCTAAATGAGCTTTTATCTCTCTGCCCTCACCACAAATCAGATTCTTCTGAATAGTTCCCAGTACATTATCATTTCCCATGTGTAATTACCTTAACAAGCTCCAGCTGTTTTTATTCTCAGAAGGTTTACTCCCTGATATACAGCTGCCTACCCCCTTCGTAAGTGCAGGTCCTAAATGAGCTTTTTTCTCTGTTCCCTCACCACAATCCAGATTCTTTTGGGGAGTTACCAGTACAGTAACCATACCAGGAAGTACTTAATTTATTAAGCTACTGCTTTTCTTAATCTCAGTGGAGATATTTACTGATAAACAGCTACCTACGCAGCATGTTCATGTCGTTCCTAAATGAGCTTTTATCTCTCTGCCCTCACCACAAATCAGATTCTTCTGAGGAGTTCCCAGTACATTATCCTTTCCCCTGTGTAATTACCTTAACAAGCTCCAGCTGTTTTTATTCTCAGAAGGTTTACTCCCTGATATACAGCTGCCTACCCCCTTTGTAAGTGCAGGTCGTAAATGAGCTTTTTTCTCTGTTCCCTCCCCACTATCCAGATTCTTTTGGGGTGTTAACAGTACAGTAACCATACCAGGAAGTACTTAATTTATTAAGCTACTGCTTTTCTTAATCTCAGTGGAGATATTTACTGATAAACAGCTACTTACAAAGCATGTTCATGTCGTTCCTAAATGAGCTTTTATCTCTCTGCCCTCACCACAAATCAGATTCTTCTGAGGAGTTCCCAGTACATTATCCTTTCCCCTGTGTAATTACCTTAACAAGCTCCAGCTGTTTTTATTCTCAGAAGGTTTACTCCCTGATATACAGCTGCCTACCCCCTTCGTAAGTGCAGGTCCTAAATGAGCTTTTTTCTCGGTTCCCTCCCCACAATCCAGATTCTTTTGGGGAGTTACCAGTACAGTAACCATACCAGGAAGTACTTAATTTATTAAGCTACTGCTTTTCTTAATCTCTGTGGAGATATTTAGTGATAAACAGCTACCTACGCAGCATGTTCATGTCGTTCCTAAATGAGCTTTTATCTCTCTGCCCTCACCACAAATCAGATTCTTCTGAGGAGTTCCCAGTACATTATCCTTTCCCCTGTGTAATTACCTTAACAAGCTCCAGCTGTTTTTATTCTCAGAAGGTTTACTCCCTGATATACAGCTGCCTACCCCCTTCGTAAGTGCAGGTCCTAAATGAGCTTTTTTCTCTGTTCCCTCCCCACAATCCAGATTCTTTTGGGGAGTTACCAGTACAGTAACCATACCAGGAAGTACTTAATTTATTAAGCTACTGCTTTTCTTAATCTCAGTGGAGATATTTACTGATAAACAGCTACCTACGCAGCATGTTCATGTCGTTCCTAAATGAGCTTTTATCTCTCTCCCCTCACCACAAATCAAATTCTTCTGAGGAGTTCACAGTACATTATCCTTTCCCCTGTGTAATTACCTTAACAAGCTCCAGCTGTTTTTATTCTCAGAAGGTTTACTCCCTGATATACAGCTGCCTACCCCCTTCGTAAGTGCAGGTCCTAAATGAGCTTTTTTCTCTGTTCCCTCCCCACAATTCAGATTCTTTTGGGGAGTTACCAGTACAGTAACCATACCAGGAAGTACTTAATTTATTAAGCTACTGCTTTTCTTAATCTCAGTGGAGATATTTACTGATAAACAGCTACCTACGCAGCATGTTCATGTCGTTCCTAAATGAGCTTTTATCTCTCTGCCCTCACCACAAATCAGATTCTTCTGAGGAGTTCCCAGTACATTATCCTTTCCCCTGTGTAATTACCTTAACAAGCTCCAGCTGTTTTTATTCTCAGAAGGTTTACTCCCTGATATACAGCTGCCTACCCCCTTCGTAAGTGCAGGTCCTAAATGAGCTTTTTTCTCTGTTCCCTCACCACAATCCAGATTCTTTTGGGGAGTTACCAGTACAGTAACCATACCAGGAAGTACTTAATTTATTAAGCTACTGCTTTTCTTAATCTCAGTGGAGATATTTACTGATAAACAGCTACCTACGCAGCATGTTCATGTCGTTCCTAAATGAGCTTTTATCTCTCTGCCCTCACCATAAATCAGATTCTTTTGAGGAGTTCCCAGTACATTATCCTTCCCCTGTGTAATTATCTTAACAAGCTCCAGCTGTTTTTATTCTCAGAAGGTTTAATCCCTGATATACAGCTGCCTACCCCCTTCGTAAGTGCAGTTCCTAAATGAGCTTTTTTCTCTGTTCCCTCACCACAATCCAGATTCTTTTGGGGAGTTACCAGTACAGTAACCATACCAGGAAGTACTTAATTTATTAAGCTACTGCTTTTCTTAATCTCAGTGGAGATATTTACTGATAAACAGCTACCTATGCAGCATGTTCATGTCGTTCCTAAATGAGCTTTTATCTCTCTGCCCTCACCACAAATCAGATTCTTCTGAGGAGTTCCCAGTACATTATCCTTTCCCCTGTGTAATTACCTTAACAAGCTCCTGCTGTTTTTATTCTCAGAAGGTTTACTCCCTGATATACAGCTGCCTACCCCCTTCGTAAGTGCAGGTCCTAAATGAGCTTTTTTCTCTGTTCCCTCACCACAATCCAGATTCTTTTGGGGAGTTACCAGTACAGTAACCATACCATGAAGTACTTAATTTATTAAGCTACTGCTTTTCTTAATCTCAGTGGAGATATTTACTGATAAACAGCTACCTATGCAGCATGTTCATGTCGTTCCTAAATGAGCTTTTATCTCTCTGCCCTCACCACAAATCAGATTCTTCTGAGGAGTTCCCAGTACATTATCCTTTCCCCTGTGTAATTACCTTAACAAGCTCCAGCTGTTTTTATTCTCAGAAGGCTTACTCCTTGATATACAGCTGCCTACCCCCTTCGTAAGTGCAGGTCCTAAATGAGCTTTTTTCTCTGTTCCCTCACCACAATCCAGATTCTTTTGGGGAGTTACCAGTACAGTAACCATACCAGGAAGTACTTAATTTATTAAGCTACTGCTTTTCTTAATCTCAGTGGAGATATTTACTGATAAACAGCTACCTACGCAGCATGTTCATGTCGTTCCTAAATGAGCTTTTATCTCTCTGCCCTCACCACAAATCAGATTCTTCTGAGGAGTTCCCAGTACATTATCCTTTCCCCTGTGTAATTACCTTAACAAGCTCCAGCTGTTTTTATTCTCAGAAGGTTTACTCCCTGATATACAGTTGCCTACCCCCTTCGTAAGTGCAGGTCCTAAATGAGCTTTTTTCTCTGTTCCCTCACCACAATCCAGATTCTTTTGGGGAGTTACCAGTACAGTAACAGTACCAGGAAGTACTTAATTTATTAAGCTACTGCTTTTCTTAATCTCAGTGGAGATATTTACTGATAAACAGCTACCTACGCAGCATGTTCATGTCGTTCCTAAATGAGCTTTTATCTCTCTCCCCTCACCACAAATCAGATTCTTCTGAGGAGTTCCAAGTACATTATCCTTTCCCCTGTGTAATTACCTTAACAAGCTCCAGCTGTTTTTATTCTCAGAAGGTTTACTCCTTGATATACAGCTGCCTACCCCCTTCGGAAGTGCAGGTCCTAAATGAGCTTTTTTCTCGGTTCCCTCCCCACAATCCAGATTCTTTTGGGGAGTTACCAGTACAGTAACCATACCAGGAAGTACTTAATTTATTAAGCTACTGCTTTTCTTAATCTCAGTGGAGATATTTACTGATAAACAGCTACCTACGCAGCATGTTCATGTCGTTCCTAAATGAGCTTTTATCTCTCTGCCCTCACCATAAATCAGATTCTTCTGAGGAGTTCCCAGAACATTATCCTTTCCCCTGTGTAATTACCTTATCAAGCTCCACCTGTTTTCATTCTCAGAAGCTTTACTCCCTGATATACAGCTGCCTACCCCCTTCGTAAGTGCAGGTCCTAAATGAGCTTTTTTCTCTGTTCCCTCACCACAATCCAGATTCTTTTGGGGAGTTACCAGTACAGTAACCATACCAGGAATTACTTAATTTATTAAGCTACTGCTTTTCTTAATCTCAGTGGAGATATTTACTGATAAACAGCTACCTACGCAGCATGTTCATGTCGTTCTTAAATGAGCTTTTATCTCTCTGCCCTCACCACAAATCAGATTCTTCTGAGGAGTTCCCAGTACATTATCCTTTCCCCTGTGTAATTACCTTAACAAGCTCCAGCTGTTTTTATTCTCAGAAGGTTTACTCCTTGATATACAGCTGCCTACCCCCTTCGTAAGTGCAGGTCCTAAATGAGCTTTTTTCTCGGTTCCCTCCCCACAATCCAAATTCTTTTGGGGAGTTACCAGTACAGTAACCATACCAGGAAGTACTTAATTTATTAAGCTACTGCTTTTCTTAATCTCAGTGGAGATATTTACTGATAAACAGCTACCTACGCAGCATGTTCATGTCGTTCCTAAATGAGCTTTTATCTCTCTGCCCTCACCACAAATCAGATTCTTCTGAGGAGTTCCCACTACATTATCCTTTCCCCTGTGTAATTACGTTAACAAGCTCCAGCTGTTTTTATTCTCAGAAGGTTTACTCCCTGATATACAGCTGCCTACCCCCTTCGTAAGTGCAGGTCCTAAATGAGCTTTTTTCTCGGTTCCCTCCCCACAATCCAGATTCTTTTGGGGAGTTACCAGTACAGTAACCATACCAGGAAGTACTTAATTTATTAACCTACTGCTTTTCTTAATCTCAGTGGAGATATTTACTGATAAACAGCTACCTACGCAGCATGTTCATGTCGTTCCTAAATGAGCTTTTATCTCTCTGACCTCACCACAAATCAGATTCTTCTGAGGAGTTCCCAGAACATTATCCTTTCCCCTGTGTAATTACCTTATCAAGCTCCACCTGTTTTCATTCTCAGAAGGTTTACTCCCTGATATACAGCTGCCTACCCCCTTCGTAAGTGCAGGTCCTAAATGAGCTTTTTTCTCTGTTTCCTCACCACAATCCAGATTCTTTTGGGGAGTTACCAGTACAGTAACCATACCAGGAATTACTTAATTTATTAAGCTACTGCTTTTCTTAATATCAGTGGAGATATTTACTGATAAACAGCTACCTACGCAGCATGTTCATGTCGTTCCTAAATGAGCTTTTATCTCTCTGCCCTCACCACAAATCAGATTCTTCTGAGGAGTTCCCAGTACATTATCCTTTCCCCTGTGTAATTACCTTAACAAGCTCCAGCTGTTTTCATTCTCAGAAGGTTTACTCCCTGATATACAGCTGCCTACCCCCTTCGTAAGTGCAGGTCCTAAATGAGCTTTTTTCTCTGTTACCTCACCACAATCCAGATTCTTTTGGGGAGTTACCAGTACAGTAACCATACCAGGAAGTACTTAATTTATTAAGCTACTGCTTTTCTTAATCTCAGTGGAGATATTTACTGATAAACAGCTACCTACGCAGCATGTTCATGTCGTTCTTAAATGAGCTTTTATCTCTCTGCCCTCACCACAAATCAGATTCTTCTGAGGAGTTCCCAGTACATTATCCTTTCCCCTGTGTAATTACCTTAACAAGCTCCAGCTGTTTTTATTCTCAGAAGGTTTACTCCTTGATATACAGCTGCCTACCCCCTTCGTAAGTGCAGGTCCTAAATGAGCTTTTTTCTCGGTTCCCTCCCCACAATCCAAATTCTTTTGGGGAGTTACCAGTACAGTAACCATACCAGGAAGTACTTAATTTATTAAGCTACTGCTTTTCTTAATCTCAGTGGAGATATTTACTGATAAACAGCTACCTACGCAGCATGTTCATGTCGTTCCTAAATGAGCTTTTATCTCTCTGCCCTCACCACAAATCAGATTCTTCTGAGGAGTTCCCAGTACATTATCCTTTCCCCTGTGTAATTACCTTAACAAGCTCCAGCTGTTTTTATTCTCAGAAAGTTTACTCCCTGATATACAGCTGCCTAACCCCTTGGTAAGTGCATGTCCTAAATGAGCTTTTTTCTCTGTTCCCTCACCACAATCCAGATTCTTTTCGGGAGTTACCAGTACAGTAACCATACCAGGAAGTACTTAATTTATTAAGCTACTGCTTTTCTTAATCTCAGTGGAGATATTTACTGATAAACAGCTACCTACGCAGCATGTTCATGTCGTTCCTAAATGAGCTTTTATCTCTCTGCCCTCATCACAAATCAGATTCTTCTGAGGAGTTCCCAGTACATTATCCTTTCCCCTGTGTAATTACCTTAACAAGCTCCAGCTGTTTTTATTCTCAGAAGGTTTACTCCATGATATACAGCTGCCTACCCCCTTCGTAAGTGCAGGTCCTAAATGAGCTTTTTTCTCTGTTCCCTCACCACAATCCAGATTCTTTTGGGGAGTTACCAGTACAGTAACCATACCAGGAAGTACTTAATTTATTAAGCTACTGCTATTCTTAATCTCAGTATAGATATTTACTGATAAACAGGTACCTACGCAGCATGTTCATGTCGTTCCTAAATGATCTTTTATCACTCTGCCCTCACAACAAATCAGATTCTTCTGAGGAGTTCCCAGTACATTATCCTTTCCCCTGTGTAATTACCTTAACAAGCTCCAGCTGTTTTTATTCTCAGAAGGTTTACTCCCTGATATACAGCTGCCTACCCCCTTCGTAAGTGCAGGTCCTAAATGAGCTTTTTTCTCTGTTCCCTCACCACAATCCAGATTCTTTTGGGGAGTTACCAGTACAGTAACCATACCAGGAAGTACTTAATTTATTAAGCTACTGCTTTTCTTAATCTCAGTGGAGATATTTACTGATAAACAGCTACCTAGGCAGCATGTTCATGTCGTTCCTAAATGAGCTTTTATCTCTCTGCCCTCACCACAAATAAGATTCTTCTGAGGAGTTCCCAGTACATTATCCTTTCCCCTATGTAATTACCTTAACAAGCTCCAGCTGTTTTTATTCTCAGAAATTTTACTCCCTGATATACATCTGCCTACCCCCTTCGTAAGTGCAGGTCCTAAATGAGCTTTTTTCTCTGTTCCCTCACCACAATCCATATTCTTTTGGGGAGTTACCAGTACAGTAACCATACCAGGAAGTACTTAATTTATTAAGCTACTGCTTTTCTTAATCTCAGTGGAGATATTTACTGATAAACAGCTACCTACGCAGCATGTTCATGTCGTTCCTAAATGAGCTTTTATCTCTCTGCCCTCACCACAAATCAGATACTTCTGAGGAGTTCCCAGTACATTATCCGTTCCCCTGTGTAATTACCTTAACAAGCTCCAGCTGTTTTTATTCTCAGAAGGTTTACTCCCTGATATACAGCTGCCTAACCCCTTCGTAATTGCAGGTCCTAAATGAGCTTTATTCTCTGTTCCCACACCACAATCCAGATTCTTTTGGGGAGTTTCCAGTACAGTAACCATACCAGGAAGTACTTAATTTATTAAGCTACTGCTTTTCTTAATCTCAGTGGAGATATTTACTGATAAACAGCTACCTACGCAGCATGTTCTTGTCGTTCCTAAATGAGCTTTTATCTCTCTGCCCTCACCACAAATCAGATTCTTCTGAGGAGTTCCCAGTACATTATCCTTTCCCCTGTGTAATTACCTTAACAAGCTCCAGCTGTTTTTATTCTCAGAAGGTTTACTCCCTGATATACAGCTGCCTACCCCCTTCGTAAGTGCAGGTCCTAAATGAGCTTTTTTCTCTGTTCCCTCACCACAATCCAGATTCCTTTGGGGAGTTACCAGTACAGTAACCATACCAGGAAGTACTTAATTTATTAAGCTACTGCTTTTCTTAATCTCAGTGGAGATATTTACTGATAAACAGCTACCTACGCAGCATGTTCCTGTCGTTCCTAAATGAGCTTTTATCTCTCTGCCCTCACCACAAATCAGATTCTTCTGAGGAGTTCCCAGTACATTATCCTTTCCCCTGTGTAATTACCTTAACAAGCTCCAGCTGTTTTTATTCTCAGAAGGTTTACTCCCTGATATACAGCTGCCTACCCCCTTCGTAAGTGCAGGTCCTAAATAGCTTTTTCTCTGTTCCCTCACTACAATCCAGATTCTTTTGGGGAGTTACCAGTACAGTAACCATACCAAGAAGTACTTAATTTATTAAGCTACTGCTTTTCTTAATCTCAGTGGAGATATTTACTGATAAACAGCTACCTACGCAGCATGTTCATGTCGTTCCTAAATGAGCTTTTATCTCTCTGCCCTCACCACAAATCAGATTCTTCTGAGGAGTTCCCAGTACATTATCCTTTCCCCTGTGTAATTACCTTAACAAGCTCCAGCTGTTTTTATTCTCAGAAGTTTTACTCCCTGATATACAGCTGCCTACCCCCTTCGTAAGTGCAGGTCCTAAATGAGATTTTTTCTCGGTTCCCTCAAAACAATCCAGATTGTTTTGGGGAGTTACCAGTACAGTAACCATACCAGGAAGTACTTAATTTATTAAGCTACTGCTTTTCTTAATCTCAGTGGAGATATTTACTGATAAACAGCTACCTACGCAGCATGTTCCTGTCGTTCCTAAATGAGCTTTTATCTCTCTGCCCTCACCACAAATCAGATTCTTCTGAGGAGTTCCCAGTACATTATCCTTTCCCCTGTGTAATTACCTTAACAAGCTCCAGCTGTTTTTATTCTCAGAAGGTTTACTCCCTGATATACAGCTGCCTACCCCCTTCGTAAGTGCAGGTCCTAAATAGCTTTTTCTCTGTTCCCTCACTACAATCCAGATTCTTTTGGGGAGTTACCAGTACAGTAACCATACCAAGAAGTACTTAATTTATTAAGCTACTGCTTTTCTTAATCTCAGTGGAGATATTTACTGATAAACAGCTACCTACGCAGCATGTTCATGTCGTTCCTAAATGAGCTTTTATCTCTCTGCCCTCACCACAAATCAGATTCTTCTGAGGAGTTCCCAGTACATTATCCTTTCCCCTGTGTAATTACCTTAACAAGCTCCAGCTGTTTTTATTCTCAGAAGTTTTACTCCCTGATATACAGCTGCCTACCCCCTTCGTAAGTGCAGGTCCTAAATGAGATTTTTTCTCGGTTCCCTCAAAACAATCCAGATTGTTTTGGGGAGTTACCAGTACAGTAACCATACCAGGAAATACTTAATTTATTAAGCTACTGCTTTTCTTAATCACAGTGGAGATATTTACTGATAAACAGCTACCTACGCAGCATGTTCATGTCGTTCCTAAATGAGCTTTTATCTCTCTGCCCTCACCACAAATCAGATTCTTCTGAGGAGTTCCCAGTACATTATCCTTTCCCCTGTGTAATTACCTTAACAAGCTCCAGCTGTTTTTATTCTCAGAAGGTTTACTCCCTGATATACAGCTGCCTACCCCCTGCGTAAGTGCAGGTCCTAAATGAGCTTTTTTCTCTGTTCCCTCACCACAATCCAGATTCTTTTGGGGAGTTACCAGTACAGTAACCATACCAGGAAGTACTTAATTTATTAAGCTACTGCTTTTCTTAATCTCAGTGGAGATATTTACTGATAAACAGCTACCTACGCAGCATGTTCATGTCGTTCCTAAATGAGCTTTTATCTCTCTGCCCTCACCACAAATCAGATTATTCTGAGGAGTTCCCAGTACTTTATCCTTTCCCCTGTGTAATTATCTTAACAAGCTCCAGCTGTTTTTATTCTCAGAAGGTTTACTCCCTGATATACAGCTGCCTACCCCCATCGTAAGTGCAGGTCCTAAATGAGCTTTCTTCTCTGTTCCCTCACCACAATCCAGATTCTTTTGTGGAGTTACCAGTACAGTAACCATACCAGGAAGTTCTTAATTTATTAAGCTACTGCTTTTCTTAATCTCAGTGGAGATATTTACTGATAAACAGCTACCTACGCAGCATGTTCAAGTCGTTCTTAATGAGCTTTTATGTCTCTGCCCTCAGCACAAATCAGATTCTTCTGAGGAGTTCCCAGTACATTATCCGTTCCCCTGTGTAATTTCCTTAACAAGCTCCAGCTGTTTTTTTCTCAGAAGGTTTACTCCCTGATATACAGCTGCCTACCCCCTTCGTAAGTGCAGGTCCTAAATGAGCTTTTTTCTCTGTTCCCTCACCACAATCCAGATTCTTTTTGGGAGTTACCAGTACAGTAACCATACCAGGAAGTACTTAATTTATTAAGCTACTGCTTTTGTTAATCTCAGTGGAGATATTTACTGATAAACAGCTACGTACGCAGTATGTTCCTGTCGTTCCTAAATGAGCTTTTATCTCTCTGCCCTCACCACAAATCAGATTCTTCTGAGGAGTTCCCAGTACATTATCCTTTCCCCTGTGTAATTACCTTAACAAGCTCCAGCTGTTTTTATTCTCAGAAGGTTTACTCCCTGATATACAGCTGACTACCCCCTTCGTAAGTGCAGGTCCTAAATGAGCTTTTTTCTCTGTTCCCTCACCACAATCCAGATTCTTTTGGGGAGTTACCAGTACAGTAACCATACCAGGAAGTACATAATTTAGTAAGCTACTGCTTTTCTTAATCTCAGTGGAGATATTTACTGATAAACAGCTACCTACGCAGTCATGTTCATGTCGTTCCTAAATGAGCTTTTATCTCTCTGCCCTCACCACAAATCAGATTCTTCTGAGGAGTTCCCAGTACATTATCCTTTCCCCTGTGTAATTACCTTAACAAGCTCCAGCTGTTTTTATTCTCAGATGGTTAACTCCCTGATATACAGCTGCCTACCCCCTTCGTAAGTGCAGGTCCTAAATGACCTTTTTTCTCTGTTCCCTCACCACAATCCAGATTCTTTTGGGGAGTTACCAGTACAGTAACCATACCAGGAAGTACTTAATTTATTAAGCTACTGCTTTTCTTAATCTCAGTGGAGATATTTACTGATAAACAGCTACCTACCCAGCATGTTCATGTCGTTCTAAATGAGCTTTTATCTCTCTGCCCCCACCACAAATCAGATTCTTCTGAGGAGTTCCCAGTACATTATCCTTTCCCCTGTGTAATTACCTTAACAAGCTCCAGCTGTTTTTATTCTCAGAAGGTTTACTCCCTGATATACAGCTGCCTACCCCCTTCGTAAGTGCAGGTCCTAAATGAGCTTTTTTCTCTGTTCCCTCACCACAATCCAGATTCTTTTGGGGAGTTACCAGTACAGTAACCATACCAGGAAGTACTTAATTTATTAAGCTACTGCTTTACTTAATCTCAGTGGAGATATTTACTGATAAACAGCTACCTACGCAGCATGTTCATGTCGTTCCTAAATGAGCTTTTATCTCTCTGCCCTCACCACGAATCAGATTCTTCTGAGGAGTTCCCAGTACATTATCCTTTCCCCTGTGTAAGTACCTTAACAAGCTCCAGCTGTTTTTATTCTCAGAAGGTTTACTCCCTGATATACAGCTGCCTAACCCCTTCGTAAGTGCAGGTCCTAAATGATCTTTTTTCTCTGTTCCCTCACCACAATCCAGATTCTTTTGGGGAGTTACCAGTACAGTAACCATACCAGGAAGTACTTAATTTATTAAGCTACTGCTTTTCTTAATCTCAGTGGAGATATTTACTGATAAACAGCTACCTACCCAGCATGTTCATATCGTTCCTAAATGGGCTTTTATATCTCTGCCCTCACCACAATTCAGATTCTTCTGAGGAGTTCCCAGTACATTATCCTTTCCCCTGTGTAATTACCTTAACAAGCTCCAGCTGTTTTTATTCTCAGAAGGTTTACTCCCTGATATACAGCTGCCTACCCCCTTCGTAAGTGCAGGTCCTAAATGAGCTTTTTTCTCTGTTCCCTCACCACAATCCAGATTCTTTTGTGGAGTTAACAGTACAGTAACCATACCAGGAAGTACTTAATTTATTAAGCTCCTGCTTTTCTTAATCTCAGTGGAGATATTTACTGATAAACAGCTATCTACGCAGCATGATCATGTCGTTCCTAAATGAGCTTTTATCTCTCTGCCCTCACCACAAATCAGATTCTTCTGAGGAGTTCCCAGTACATTATCCTTTCCCCTGTGTAATTACCTTAACACGCTCCAGCTGTTTTTATTCTCACAAGGTTTACTCCCTGATATACAGCTGCCTACCCCCTTCGTAAGTGCAGGTCCTAAATGAGCCTTTTTCTGTGTTCCCTCACCACAATCCAGATTCTTTTGGGGAGTTACCAGTACAGTAACCATACCAGGAAGTACTTAATTTATTAAGCTACTGCTTTTCTTAATCTCAGTGGAGATATTTACTGATAAACAGCTACCTACCCAGCATGTTCATATCGTTCCTAAATGAGCTTTTATATCTCTGCCCTCACCACAAATCAGATTCTTCTGAGGAGTTCCCAGTACATTATCCTTTCCCCTGTGTAATTACCTTAACAAGCTCCAGCTGTTTTTATTCTCAGAAGGTTTACTCCCTGATATACAGCTGCCTACCAACTTCGTAAGTGTAGGTCCTAAATGAGCTTTTTTCTCTGTTCCCTCACCACAATCCAGATTCTTTTGTGGAGTTACCAGTACAGTAACCATACGAAGAAGTACTTAATTTATTAAGCTACTGCTCTTCTTAATCTCAGTGGAGATATTTACTGATAAACAGCTACCTACGCAGCATGTTCATGTCGTTCCTAAATGAGCTTTTATCTCTCTGCCCTCACCACAAATCAGATTCATCTGAGGAGTTCCCAGTGCATTATCCTTTCCCCTGTGTAATTACCTTAACAAGCTCCAGCTGTTTTTATTCTCAGAAGGTTTACTCCCTGATATACAGCTGCCTACCCCCTTCGTAAGTGCAGGTCCTAAATGAGCTTTTTTTTCTGTTCCCTCACCACAATCCAGATTCTCTTGGGGAGTTACCAGTACAGTAACCATACCAGGAAGTACTTAATTTATTAAGCTACTGCTTTTCTTAATCTCAGTGGAGATATTTACTGATAAACAGCTACCTACGCAGCATGTTCAGGTCGTTCCTAAATGACCTTTTATCTCTCTGCCCTCACCACAAATCAGATTCTTCTGAGGAGTTCCCAGTACATTATCCTTTCCCCTGTGTAATTACCTTAACAAGCTCCAGCTGTTTTTATTCTCAGAAGGTTTACTCCCTGACATACAGCTGCCTACCCCCTTCGTAAGTGCAGGTCCTAAATGAGCTTTTTTCTCTGTTCCCTCACCACAATCCAGATTCTTTTGTGGAGTTACCAGTACAGTAACCATACCAGGAAGTACTTAATTTATTAAGCTACTGCTTTTCTTAATCTCAGTGGAGATATTTACTGATAAACAGCTGCTTACGCAGCATGTTCAGGTCGTTCCTAAATGAGCTTTTATCTCTCTGCCCTCACCACAAATCAGATTCTTCTGAGGAGTTCCCAGTACATTATCCTTTCCCCTGTGTAATTACCTTAACAAGCTCCAGCTGTTTTTATTCTCAGAAGGTTTACTCCCTGATATACAGCTGCCTACCCCCTTCGTAAGTGCAGGTCCTAAATGAGCTTTTTTCTCTGTTCCCTCACCACAATCCAGATTCTTTTGGGGTGTTACCAGTACAGTAACCATACCAGGAAGTACTTAATTTATTAAGCTACTGCTTTTCTTAATCTCAGTGGAGATATTTACTGATAAACAGCTACCGACGCAGCATGTTCATGTCGTTCCTAAATGAGCTTTTATCTCTCTGCCCTCACCACAAATCAGATTCTTCTGAGGAGTTCCCAGTACATTATCCTTTCCCCTGTGTAATTACCTTAACAAGCTCCAGCTGGTTTTATTCTCAGAAGGTTTACTCCCTGATATACAGCTGCAAAGCCCCTTCGTAAGTGCAGGTCCTAAATGAGCCTTTTTCTCTGTTCCCTCACCACAATCCAGATTCTTTTGGGGAGTTACCAGTACAGTAACCATACCAGGAAGTACTTAATTTATTAAGCTACTGCTTTCTTAATCTCAGTGGAGATATTTACTGATAAACAGCTACCTACGCAGCATGTTCATGTCGTTCCTAAATGAACTTTTATCTCTCTGCCCTCACCACAAATCAGATTCTTCTGAGGAGTTCCCAGTACATTATCCTTTCCCCTGTGTAATTACCTTAACAAGCTCCAGCTGTTTTTATTCTCAGAAGGTTTACTCCCTGATATACAGCTGCCTACCCCCTTCGTAAGTGCATGTCCTAAATGAGCTTTTTTCTCTGTTCCCTCACCACAATCCAGATTCTTTTGGGGAGTTACCAGTACAGTAACCATACCAGGAAGTACTTAATTTTTTAAGCTACTGCTTTTCTTAATCTCAGTGGAGATATTTACTGATAAACAGCTACCTACCCAGCATGTTCATATCGTTCCTAAATGAGCTTTTATATCTCTGCCCTCACCACAAATCAGATTCTTCTGAGGAGTTTCCAGTACATTATCCTTTCCCCTGTGTAATTACCTTAACAATCTCCAGCTGTTTTTATTCTCAGAAGGTTTACTCCCTGATATACAGCTGCCTACCCCCTTCGTAAGTGCAGGTCCTAAATGAGCCTTTTTCTCTGTTCCCTCACCACAATCCAGATTCTTTTGGGGAGTTACCAGTACAGTAACCATACCAGGAAGTACTTAATTTATTAAGCTACTGCTTTTCTTAATCTCAGTGGAGATATTTACTGATAAACAGCTACCTACGCAGTATGTTCATGTCGTTCTTAATGAGCTTTTATCTCTCTGCCCTCACCACAAATCAGATTCTTCTGAGGAGTTCCCAGTACATTATCCTTTCCCCTGTGTAATTACCTTAACAAGCTCCAGCTGTTTTTATTCTCAGAAGGTTTACTCCCTGATATACAGCTGCCTACCCCCTTCGTAAGTGCAGGTCCTAAATGATCTTTTTTCTCTCTTCCCTCACCACAATCCTGATTCTTTTGGGGAGTTACCAGTACAGTAACCATACCAGGAAGTACTTAATTTATTAAGCTACTGCTTTTCTTAATCTCAGTGGAGATATTTACTGATAAACAGCTACCTACGCAGCATGTTCATGTCGTTCCTAAATGAGCTTTTATCTCTCTGCCCTCACCACAAATCAGATTCTTCTGAGGAGTTCCCAGTACATTATCCTTTCCCCTGTGTAATTACCTTAACAAGCTCCAGCTGTTTTTATTCTCAGAAGGTTTACTCCCTGATATACAGCTGCCTACCCCCTTCGTAAGTGCAGGTCCTAAATGAGCTTTCTTCGCTGTTCCCTCACCACAATCCAGATTTTTTTGTGGAGTTACCAGTACAGTAACCATACCAGGAAGTACTTAATTTATTAAGCTACTGCTTTTCTTAATCTCAGTGGAGATATTTACTGATAAACAGCTACCTACGCAGCATGTTCAGGTCGTTCCTAAATGAGCTTTTATCTCTCTGCCCTCACCACAAATCAGATTCTTCTGAGGAGTTCCCAGTACATTATCCTTTCCCCTGTGTAATTACCTTAACAAGCTCCAGCTGTTTTTATTCTCAGAAGGTTTACTCCCTGATATACAGCTGCCTACCCCCTTCGTAAGTGCAGGTCATAAATGAGCTTTTTTCTCTGTTCCCTCACGACAATCCAGATTCTTTTGGGGAGTTACCAGTACAGTAACCATACCAGGAAGTACTTAATTTATTAAGCTACTGCTTTTCTTAATCTCTGTGGAGATATTTACTGATAAACAGCTACCTACGCAGCATGTTCATGTCGTTCCTAAATGAGCTTTTATCTCTCTGCCCTCACCACAAATCAGATTCTTCTGAGGAGTTCCCAGTACATTATCCTTTCCCCTGTGTAATTACCTTAACAAGCTCCAGCTGTTTTTATTCTCAGAAGGTTTACTCCCTGATATACAGCTGCCTACCCCCTTCGTAAGTGCAGGTCCTAAATGAGCTTTCTTCTCTGTTCCCTCACCACAATCCAGATTCTTTTGTGGAGTTACCAGTACAGTAACCATACCAGGAAGTACTTAATTTTTTAAGCTACTGCTTTTCTTAATCTCAGTGGAGATATTTACTGATAAACAGCTACCTACGCAGCATGTTCATGTCGTTCCTAAATGAGCTTTTATCTCTCTGCCCTCACCACAAATCAGATTCTTCTGAGGAGTTCCCAGTACATTATCCTTTCCCCTGTGTAATTACCTTAACAAGCTCCTGCTGTTTTTATTCTCAGAAGGTTTACTCCCTGATATACAGCTGCCTACCCCCTTCGTAAGTGCAGTTCCTAAATGAGCTTTTTTCTCTGTTCCCTCACCACAATCCAGATTCTTTTGGGGAGTTACCAGTACAGTAACCATACCAGGAAGTACTTAATTTATTAAGCTACTGCTTTTCTTAATCTCAGTGGAGATATTTACTGATAAACAGCTACCTACGCAGCATGTTCAGGGCGTTCCTAAATGAGCTTTTATCTCTCTGCCCTCACCACAAATCAGATTCTTCTGAGGAGTTCCCAGTACATTATCCTTTCCCCTGTGTAATTACCTTAACAAGCTCCAGCTGTTTTTATTCTCAGAAGGTTTACTCCCTGATATACAGCTGCCTACCCCCTTCGTAAGTGCAGGTCCTATATGAGCTTTCTTCTCTGTTCCCTCACCACAATCCAGATTCTTTTGTGGAGTTACCAGTACAGTAACCATACCAGGAAGTACTTAATTTATTAAGCTACTGCTTTTCTTAATCTCAGTGGAGATATTTACTGATAAACAGCTACCTACGCAGCATGTTCATGTCGTTCCTAAATGAGCTTTTATCTCTCTGCCCTCACCACAAATCAGATTCTTCTGAGGAGTTCCCAGTACATTATCCTTTCCCCTGTGTAATTACCTTAACAAGCTCCTGCTGTTTTTATTCTCAGAAGGTTTACTCCCTGATATACAGCTGCCTACCCCCTTCGTAAGTGCAGTTCCTAAATGAGCTTTTTTCTCTGTTCCCTCACCACAATCCAGATTCTTTTGTGGAGTTACCAGTACAGTAACCATACCAGGAAGTACTTAATTTATTAAGCTACTGCTTTTCTTAATCTCAGTGGAGATATTTACTGATAAACAGCTACCTACGCAGCATGTTCATGTCTTTCCTAAATGAGCTTTTATCTCTCTGCCCTCACCACAAATCAGATTCTTCTGAGGAGTTCCCAGTACATTATCCTTTCCCCTGTGTAATTACCTTAACAAGCTCCAGCTGTTTTTATTCTCAGAAGGTTTACTCCCTGATATACAGCTGCCTACCCCCTTCGTAAGTGCAGGTCCTAAATGAGCTTTCTTCTCTGTTCCCTCACCACAATCCCGATTCTTTTGTGGAGTTACCAGTACAGTAACCATACCAGGAAGTACTTAATTTTTTAAGCTACTGCTTTTCTTAATCTCAGTGGAGATATTTACTGATAAACAGCTACCTACGCAGCATGTTCATGTCGTTCCTAAATGAGCTTTTATCTCTCTGCCCTCACCACAAATCAGATTCTTCTGAGGAGTTCCCAGTACATTATCCTTTCCCCTGTGTAATTACCTTAACAAGCTCCTGCTGTTTTTATTCTCAGAAGGTTTACTCCCTGATATACAGCTGCCTACCCCCTTCGTAAGTGCAGTTCCTAAATGAGCTTTTTTCTCTGTTCCCTCACCACAATCCAGATTCTTTTGGGGAGTTACCAGTACAGTAACCATACCAGGAAGTACTTAATTTATTAAGCTACTGCTTTTCTTAATCTCAGTGGAGATATTTACTGATAAACAGCTACCTACGCAGCATGTTCAGGGCGTTCCTAAATGAGCTTTTATCTCTCTGCCCTCACCACAAATCAGATTCTTCTGAGGAGTTCCCAGTACATTATCCTTTCCCCTGTGTAATTACCTTAACAAGCTCCAGCTGTTTTTATTCTCAGAAGGTTTACTCCCTGATATACAGCTGCCTACCCCCTTCGTAAGTGCAGGTCCTATATGAGCTTTCTCCTCTGTTCCCTCACCACAATCCAGATTCTTTTGTGGAGTTACCAGTACAGTAACCATACCAGGAAGTACTTAATTTATTAAGCTACTGCTTTTCTTAATCTCAGTGGAGATATTTACTGATAAACAGCTACCTACGCAGCATGTTCATGTCGTTCTTAAATGAGCTTTTATCTCTCTGCCCTCACCACAAATCAGATTCTTCTGAGGAGTTCCCAGTACATTATCCTTTCCCCTGTGTAATTACCTTAACAAGCTCCTGCTGTTTTTATTCTCAGAAGGTTTACTCCCTGATATACAGCTGCCTACCCCCTTCGTAAGTGCAGTTCCTAAATGAGCTTTTTTCTCTGTTCCCTCACCACAATCCAGATTCTTTTGTGGAGTTACCAGTACAGTAACCATACCAGGAAGTACTTAATTTATTAAGCTACTGCTTTTCTTAATCTCAGTGGAGATATTTACTGATAAACAGCTACCTACGCAGCATGTTCATGTCTTTCCTAAATGAGCTTTTATCTCTCTGCCCTCACCACAAATCAGATTCTTCTGAGGAGTTCCCAGTACATTATCCTTTCCCCTGTGTAATTACCTTAACAAGCTCCAGCTGTTTTTATTCTCAGAAGGTTTACTCCCTGATATACAGCTGCCTACCCCCTTCGTAAGTGCAGGTCCTAAATGAGCTTTCTTCTCTGTTCCCTCACCACAATCTCGATTCTTTTGTGGAGTTACCAGTACAGTAACCATACCAGGAAGTACTTAATTTTTTAAGCTACTGCTTTTCTTAATCTCAGTGGAGATATTTACTGACAAACAGCTACCTACGCAGCATGTTCATGTCGTTCCTAAATGAGCTTTTATCTCTCTGCCCTCACCACAAATCAGATTCTTCTGAGGAGTTCCCAGTACATTATCCTTTCCCCTGTGTAATTACCTTAACAAGCTCCTGCTGTTTTTATTCTCAGAAGGTTTACTCCCTGATATACAGCTGCCTACCCCCTTCGTAAGTGCAGTTCCTAAATGAGCTTTTTTCTCTGTTCCCTCACCACAATCCAGATTCTTTTGGGGAGTTACCAGTACAGTAACCATACCAGGAAGTACTTAATTTATTAAGCTACTGCTTTTCTTAATCTCAGTGGAGATATTTACTGATAAACAGCTACCTACGCAGCATGTTCAGGGCGTTCCTAAATGAGCTTTTATCTCTCTGCCCTCACCACAAATCAGATTCTTCTGAGGAGTTCCCAGTACATTATCCTTTCCCCTGTGTAATTACCTTAACAAGCTCCAGCTGTTTTTATTCTCAGAAGGTTTACTCCCTGATATACAGCTGCCTACCCCCTTCGTAAGTGCAGGTCCTAAATGAGCCTTTTTCTCTGTTCCCTCACCACAATCCAGATTCTTTTGGGGAGTTACCAGTACAGTAACCATACCAGGAAGTACTTAATTTATTAAGCTACTGCTTTTCTTAATCTCAGTGGAGATATTTACTGATAAACAGCTACCTACGCAGTATGTTCATGTCGTTCTTAATGAGCTTTTATCTCTCTGCCCTCACCACAAATCAGATTCTTCTGAGGAGTTCCCAGTACATTATCCTTTCCCCTGTGTAATTACCTTAACAAGCTCCAGCTGTTTTTATTCTCAGAAGGTTTACTCCCTGATATACAGCTGCCTACCCCCTTCGTAAGTGCAGGTCCTAAATGATCTTTTTTCTCTGTTCCCTCACCACAATCCAGATTCTTTTGGGGAGTTACCAGTACAGTAACCATACCAGGAAGTACTTAATTTATTAAGCTACTGCTTTTCTTAATCTCAGTGGAGATATTTACTGATAAACAGCTACCTACGCAGCATGTTCATGTCGTTCCTAAATGAGCTTTTATCTCTCTGCCCTCACCACAAATCAGATTCTTCTGAGGAGTTCCCAGTACATTATACTTTCCCCTGTGTAATTACCTTAACAAGCTCCAGCTGTTTTTATTCTCAGAAGGTTTACTCCCTGATATACAGCTGCCTACCCCCTTCGTAAGTGCAGGTCCTAAATGATCTTTTTTCTCTGTTCCCTCACCACAATCCAGATTCTTTTGGGGAGTTACCAGTACAGTAACCATACCAGGAAGTACTTAATTTATTAAGCTACTGCTTTTCTTAATCTCAGTGGAGATATTTACTGATAAACAGCTACCTACGCAGCATGTTCATGTCGTTCCTAAATGAGCTTTTATCTCTCTGCCCTCACCACAAATCAGATTCTTCTGAGGAGTTCCCAGTACATTATCCTTTCCCCTGTGTAATTACCTTAACAAGCTCCAGCTGTTTTTATTCTCAGAAGGTTTACTCCCTGATATACAGCTGCCTACCCCCTTCGTAAGTGCAGGTCCTAAATGAGCTTTCTTCTCTGTACCCTCACCACAATCCAGATTCTTTTGTGGAGTTACCAGTACAGTAACCATACCAGGAAGTACTTAATTTATTAAGCTACTGCTTTTCTTAATCTCAGTGGAGATATTTACTGATAAACAGCTACCTACGCAGCATGTTCATGTCGTTCCTAAATGAGCTTTTATCTCTCTGCCCTCACCACAAATCAGATTCTTCTGAGGAGTTCCCAGTACATTATCCTTTCCCCTGTGTAATTACCTTAACAAGCTCCAGCTGTTTTTATTCTCAGAAGGTTTACTCCCTGATATACAGCGGACTACCCCCTTCGTAAGTGCAGGTCCTAAATGAGCTTTTTTCTCTGTTCCCTCACCACAATCCAGATTCTTTTGGGGAGTTACCAGTACAGTAACCATACCAGGAAGTACTTAATTTATTAAGCTACTGCTTTTCTTAATCTCAGTGGAGATATTTACTGATAAACAGCTACCTACGCAGCATGTTCAGGTCGTTCCTAAATGAGCTTTTATCTCTCTGCCCTCACCACAAATCAGATTCTTCTGAGGAGTTCCCAGTACATTATCCTTTCCCCTGTGTAATTACCTTAACAAGCTCCAGCTGTTTTTATTCTGAGAAGGTTTACTCCCTGATATACAGCTGCCTACCCCCTTCGTAAGTGCAGGTCCTAAATGAGCTTTTTTCTCTGTTCCCTCACCACAATCCAGATTCTTTTGGGGAGTTACCAGTACAGTAACCATACCAGGAAGTACTTAATTTATTAAGCTACTGCTTTTGTTAATCTCAGTGGAGATATTTACTGATAAACAGCTACCTACGCAGTATGTTCATGTCGTTCCTAAATGAGCTTTTATCTCTCTGCCCTCACCACAAATCAGATTCTTCTGAGGAGTTCCCAGTACATTATCCTTTCCCCTGTGTAATTACCTTAACAAGCTCCAGCTGTTTTTATTCTCAGAAGGTTTCCTCCCTATATACAGCTGCCTACCCCCTTCGTAAGTGCAGGTCCTAAATGAGCTTTTTTCTCTGTTCCCTCACCACAATCCAGATTCTTTTGGGGAGTTACCAGTACAGTAACCATACCAGGAAGTACTTAATTTATTAACCTACTGCTTTTCTTAATCTCAGTGGAGATATTTACTGATAAACAGCTACCTACGCAGCATGTTCATGTCGTTCCTAAATGAGCTTTTATCTCTCTGCCCTCACCACAAATCAGATTCTTCTGAGGAGTTCCCAGTACATTATCCTTTCCCCTGTGTAATTACCTTAACAAGCTCCAGCTGTTTTTATTCTCAGAAGGTTTACTCCCTGATATACAGCTGCCTACCCCCTTCGTAAGTGCAGGTCCTAAATGAGCTTTTTTCTCTGTTCCCTCACCACAATCCAGATTCTTTTGGGGAGTTACCAGTACAGTAACCATACCAGGAAGTACTTAATTTATTAAGCTACTGCTTTTCTTAATCTCAGTGGAGATATTTACTGATAAACAGCTACCTACGCAGCATGTTCAGGTCGTTCCTAAATGAGCTTTTATCTCTCTGCCCTCACCACAAATCAGATTCTTCTGAGGAGTTCCCAGTACATTATCCTTTCCCCTGTGTAATTACCTTAACAAGCTCCAGCTGTTTTTATTCTCAGAAGGTTTACTCCCTGATATACAGCTGCCTACCCCCTTCGTAAGTGCAGGTCCTAAATGAGCTTTTTTCTCTGTTCCCTCACCACAATCCAGATTTTTTGGGGAGTTTCCAGTACAGTAACCATACCAGGAAGTACTTAATTTATTAAGCTACTGCTTTTCTTAATCTCAGTGGAGATATTTACTGATAAACAGCTACCTACGCAGCATGTTCAGGTCGTTCCTAAATGAGCTTTTATCTCTCTGCCCTCGCCACAAATCAGATTCTTCTGAGGAGTTCCCAGTACATTATCCTTTCCCCTGTGTAATTACCTTAACAAGCTCCAGCTGTTTTTCTTCTCAGAAGGTTTACTCCCTGATATACAGCTGCCTACCCCCTTCGTAAGTGCAGGTCCTAAATGAGCTTTCTTCTCTGTTCCCTCACCAAAATCCAGATTCTTTTGTGGAGTTACCAGTACAGTAACCATACCAGGAAGTACTTAATTTATTAAGCTACTGCTTTTCTTAATCTCAGTGGAGATATTTACTGATAAACAGCTACCTACGCAGCATGTTCATGTCATTCCTAAATGAGCTTTTATCTCTCTGCCCTCACCACAAATCAGATTCTTCTGAGGAGTTCCCAGTACATTATCCTTTCCCCTGTGTAATTAACTTAACAAGCTCCTGCTGTTTTTATTCTCAGAAGGTTTACTCCCTGATATACAGCTGCCTACCCCCTTCGTAAGTGCAGTTCCTAAATGAGCTTTTTTCTCTGTTCCCTCACCACAATCCAGATTCTTTTGTGGAGTTACGAGTACAGTAACCATACCAGGAAGTACTTAATTTATTAAGCTACTGCTTTTCTTAATCTCAGTGGAGATATTTACTGATAAACAGCTACCTACGCAGCATGTTCATGTCTTTCCTAAATGAGCTTTTATCTCTCTGCCCTCACCACAAATCAGATTCTTCTGAGGAGTTCCCAGTACATTATCCTTTCCCCTGTGTAATTACCTTAACAAGCTCCAGCTGTTTTTATTCTCAGAAGGTTTACTCCCTGATATACAGCTGCCTACCCCCTTCGTAAGTGCAGGTCCTAAATGAGCTTTTTTCTCTGTTCCCTCACCACAATCCAGATTCTTTTGGGGAGTTACCAGTACAGTAACCATACCAGGAAGTACTTAATTTATTAAGCTACTGCTTTTCTTAATCTCAGTGGAGAAATTTACTGATAAACAGCTACCTACGCAGCATGTTCATGTCGTTCCTAAATGAGCTTTTATCTCTCTGCCCTCACCACAAATCAGATTCTTCTGAGGAGTTCCCAGTACATTATCCTTTCCCCTGTGTAATTACCTTAACAAGCTCCAGCTGTTTTTATTCTCAGAAGTTTTACTCCCTGATATACAGCTGCCTACCCCCTTCGTAAGTGCAGGTCCTAAATGAGCCTTTTTCTCTGTTCCCTCACCACAATCCAGATTCTTTTGGGGAGTTACCAGTACAGTAACCATACCAGGAAGTACTTAATTTATTAAGCTACTGCTTTTCTTAATCTCAGTGGAGATATTTACTGATAAACAGCTACCTACGCAGTATGTTCATGTCGTTCTTAATGAGCTTTTATCTCTCTGCCCTCACCACAAATCAGATTCTTCTGAGGAGTTCCCAGTACATTATCCTTTCCCCTGTGTAATTACCTTAACAAGCTCCAGCTGTTTTTATTCTCAGAAGGTTTACTCTCTGATATACAGCTGCCTACCCCCTTCGTAAGTGCAGGTCCTAAATGATCTTTTTTCTCTCTTCCCTCACCACAATCCTGATTCTTTTGGGGAGTTACCAGTACAGTAACCATACCAGGAAGTACTTAATTTATTAAGCTACTGCTTTTCTTAATCTCAGTGGAGATATTTACTGATAAACAGCTACCTACGCAGCATGTTCATGTCGTTCCTAAATGAGCTTTTATCTCTCTGCCCTCACCACAAATCAGATTCTTCTGAGGAGTTCCCAGTACATTATCCTTTCCCCTGTGTAATTACCTTAACAAGCTCCAGCTGTTTTTATTCTCAGAAGGTTTACTCCCTGATATACAGCTGCCTACCCCCTTCGTAAGTGCAGGTCCTAAATGAGCTTTTTTCTCTGTTCCCTCACCACAATCCAGATTCTTTTGTGGAGTTACCAGTACAGTAACCATACTAGGAAGTACTTAATTTATTAAGCTACTGCTTTTCTTAATCTCAGTGGAGATATTTACTGATAAACAGCTACCTACGCAGCATGTTCTTGTCGTTCCTAAATGAGCTTTTATCTCTCTGCCCTCACCACAAATCAGATTCTTCTGAGGAGTTCCCAGTACATTATCCTTTCCCCTGTGTAATTACCTTAACAAGCTCCAGCTGTTTTTATTCTCAGAAGGTTTACTCCCTGATATACAGCTGCCTACCCCCTTCGTAAGTGCAGGTCCTAAATGAGCTTTTTCTCTGATCCCTCACCACAATCCAGATTCTTTTGGGGAGTTACCAGTACAGTAACCATACCAGGAAGTACTTAATTTATTAAGCTACTGCTTTTGTTAATCTCAGTGGAGATATTTACTGATAAACAGCTACCTACGCAGTATGTTCATGTCGTTCCTAAATGAGCTTTTATCTCTCTGCCCTCACCACAAATCAGATTCTTCTGAGGAGTTCCCAGTACATTATCCGTTCCCCTGTGTAATTACCTTAACAAGCTCCAGCTGTTTTTATTCTCAGAAGGTTTATTCCCTGATATACAGCTGACTACCCCCTTCGTAAGTGCAGGTCCTAAATGAGCTTTTTTCTCTGTTCCCTCACCACAATCCAGATTCTTTTGGGGAGTTACCAGTACAGTAACCATACCAGGAAGTACTTAATTTATTAAGCTACTGCTTTTCTTAATCTCAGTGGAGATATTTACTGATAAACAGCTACCTACGCAGCATGTTCAGGTCGTTCCTAAATGAGCTTTTATCTCTCTGCCCTCACCACAAATCAGATTCTTCTGAGGAGTTCCCAGTACATTATCCTTTCCCCTGTTTAATTACCTTAACAAGCTCCAGCTGTTTTTATTCTCAGAAGGTTTACTCCCTGATATACAGCTGCCTACCCCCTTCGTAAGTGCAGGTCCTAAATGAGCTTTTTTCTCTGTTCCCTCACCACAATCCAGATTCTTTTGGTGAGTTACCAGTACAGTAACCATACCAGGAAGTACTTAATTTATTAAGCTACTGCTTTTCTTAATCTCAGTGGAGATATTTACTGATAAACAGCTACCTACGCAGTATGTTCATGTCGTTCTTAATGAGCTTTTATCTCTCTGCCCTCACCACAAATCAGATTCTTCTGAGGAGTTCCCAGTACATTATCCTTTCCCCTGTGTAATTACCTTAACAAGCTCCAGCTGTTTTTATTCTCAGAAGGTTTACTCCCTGATATACAGCTGCCTACCCCCTTCGTAAGTGCAGGTCCTAAATGAGCTTTTTTCTCTGTTCCCTCACCACAATCCAGATTCTTTTGGGGAGTTACCAGTACAGTAACCATACCAGGAAGTACTTAATTTATTAAGCTACTCCTTTTCTTAATCTCAGTGGAGATATTTACTGATAAACAGCTACCTACGCAGTATGTTCATGTCGTTCTTAATGAGCTTTTATCTCTCTGCCCTCACCACAAATCAGATTCTTCTGAGGAGTTCCCAGTACATTATCCTTTCCCCTGTGTAATTACCTTAACAAGCTCCAGCTGTTTTTATTCTCAGAAGGTTTACTCCCTGATATACAGCTGCCTACCCCCTTCGTAAGTGCAGGTCCTAAATGATCTTTTTTCTCTGTTCCCTCACCACAATCCAGATTCTTTTGGGGAGTTACCAGTACAGTAACCATACCAGGAAGTACTTAATTTATTAAGCTACTGCTTTTCTTAATCTCAGTGGAGATATTTACTGATAAACAGCTACCTACGCAGCATGTTCATGTCGTTCCTAAATGAGCTTTTATCTCTCTGCCCTCACCACAAATCAGATTCTTCTGAGGAGTTCCCAGTACATTATCCTTTCCCCTGTGTAATTACCTTAACAAGCTCCAGCTGTTTTTATTCTCAGAAGGTTTACTCCCTGATATACAGCTGCCTACCCCCTTCGTAAGTGCAGGTCCTAAATGAGCTTTTTTCTCTGTTCCCTCACCACAATCCAGATTCTTTTGTGGAGTTACCAGTACAGTAACCATACTAGGAAGTACTTAATTTATTAAGCTACTGCTTTTCTTAATCTCAGTGGAGATATTTACTGATAAACAGCTACCTACGCAGCATGTTCTTGTCGTTCCTAAATGAGCTTTTATCTCTCTGCCCTCACCACAAATCAGATTCTTCTGAGGAGTTCCCAGTACATTATCCTTTCCCCTGTGTAATTACCTTAACAAGCTCCAGCTGTTTTTATTCTCAGAAGGTTTACTCCCTGATATACAGCTGCCTACCCCCTTCGTAAGTGCAGGTCCTAAATGAGCTTTTTTCTCTGATCCCTCACCACAATCCAGATTCTTTTGGGGAGTTACCAGTACAGTAACCATACCAGGAAGTACTTAATTTATTAAGCTACTGCTTTTCTTAATCTCAGTGGAGATATTTACTGATAAACAGCTACCTACGCAGTATGTTCATGTCGTTCCTAAATGAGCTTTTATCTCTCTGCCCTCACCACAAATCAGATTCTTCTGAGGAGTTCCCAGTACATTATCCGTTCCCCTGTGTAATTACCTTAACAAGCTCCAGCTGTTTTTATTCTCAGAAGGTTTATTCCCTGATATACAGCTGACTACCCCCTTCGTAAGTGCAGGTCCTAAATGAGCTTTTTTCTCTGTTCCCTCACCACAATCCAGATTCTTTTGGGGAGTTACCAGTACAGTAACCATACCAGGAAGTACTTAATTTATTAAGCTACTGCTTTTCTTAATCTCAGTGGAGATATTTACTGATAAACAGCTACCTACGCAGCATGTTCAGGTCGTTCCTAAATGAGCTTTTATCTCTCTGCCCTCACCACAAATCAGATTCTTCTGAGGAGTTCCCAGTACATTATCCATTCCCCTGTTTAATTACCTTAACAAGCTCCAGCTGTTTTTATTCTCAGAAGGTTTACTCCCTGATATACAGCTGCCTACCCCCTTCGTAAGTGCAGGTCCTAAATGAGCTTTTTTCTCTGTTCCCTCACCACAATCCAGATTCTTTTGGGGAGTTACCAGTACAGTAACCACACCAGGAAGTACTTAATTTATTAAGCTACTGCTTTTCTTAATCTCAGTGGAGATATTTACTGATAAACAGCTACCTACGCAGTATGTTCATGTCGTTCTTAATGAGCTTTTATCTCTCTGCCCTCAACACAAATCAGATTCTTCTGAGGAGTTCCCAGTACATTATCCTTTCCCCTGTGTAATTACCTTAACAAGCTCCAGCTGTTTTTATTCTCAGAAGGTTTACTCCCTGATATACAGCTGCCTACCCCCTTCGTAAGTGCAGGTCCTAAATGAGCTTTTTTCTCTGTTCCCTCACCACAATCCAGATTCTTTTAGGGAGTTACCAGTACAGTAACCATACCAGGAAGTACTTAATTTATTAAGCTACTGCTTTTCTTAATCTCAGTGGAGATATTTACTGATAAACAGCTACCTACGCAGCATGTTCATGTCGTTCCTAAATGAGCTTTTATCTCTCTGCCCTCACCACAAATCAGATTCTTCTGAGGAGTTCCCAGTACATTATCCTTTACCCTGTGTAATTACCTTAACAAGCTCCAGCTGTTTTTATTCTCAGAAGGTTTACTCCCTGATATACAGCTGCCTACCCCCTTCGTAAGTGCAGGTCCTAAATGAGCTTTCTTCTCTGTTCCCTCACCACAATCCAGATTCTTTTGTGGAGTTACCAGTACAGTAACCATACCAGGAAGTACTTAATTTATTAAGCTACTGCTTTTCTTAATCTCAGTGGAGATATTTACTGATAAACAGCTACCTACGCAGCATGTTCATGTCGTTCCTAAATGAGCTTTTATCTCTCTGCCCTCACCACAAATCAGATTCTTCTGAGGAGTTCCCAGTACATTATCCTTTCCCCTGTGTAATTACCTTAACAAGCTCCAGCTGTTTTTATTCTCAGAAGGTTTACTCCCTGATATACAGCTGCCTACCCCCTTCGTAAGTGCAGGTCCTAAATGAGATTTTTTCTCTGTTCCCTCACCACAATCCAGATTCTTTTGGGGAGTTACCAGTACAGTAACCATACCAGGAAGTACTTAATTTATTAAGCTACTGCTTTTCTTAATCTCAGTGGAGATATTTACTGATAAACAGCTACCTACGCAGCATGTTCAGGTCGTTCCTAAATGAGCTTTTATCTCTCTGCCCTCACCACAAATCAGATTGTTCTGAGGAGTTCCCAGTACATTATCCTTTCCCCTGTGTAATTACCTTAACAAGCTCCAGCTGTTTTTATTCTCAGAAGTTTTACTCCCTGATATACAGCTGCCTACCCCCTTCGTAAGTGCAGGTCCTAAATGAGCTTTTTCTCTGATCCCTCACCACAATCCAGATTCTTTTGGGGAGTTACCAGTACAGTAACCATACCAGGAAGTACGTAATTTATTAAGCTACTGCTTTTCTTAATCTCAGTGGAGATATTTACTGATAAACAGC